>NC_135780.1:13576175-13591885 GCF_028453695.1 Augochlora pura
TGATTGAACTTTTCAGTTTTGGAAGAAAGCATGGCGATGGAATTCTTTTCGTATTAATTTAACCATTTTCGGCGCAGTTTTCAATGTGTCCAGAAATTATCGTCTAAGGGTAGAATTCTTTTTAATTTATTTAATCATTCGTATCTTTTAATATGTCTAGAAAATAATGTTTTCACTTTGGAAAGCGAACTAATATTAATTTGTTAATTCCTGCCACGAGGTTCAGATTAATCGCCGTCTTTTAACGCGAGCAAAGGGACGCAAACAAGGCGATTAGAATTCGCGAAAAGCGCAGCGGTTTCAAAGCGTCGCTCGTACTGCTCTTCTGGTCCACGTGGGGTGCGCGCAGCAATTTTCCAGTTGAATGGCCGTCTTACCAGTATCTAAATTACTTTTCATCGAGCGCGGCTCCGCGCGGTCTTTGCAAACGGTGCGCCGGTGATTTGTGGTGCGTCGTTATGAAAGGGCGCGTACAATGCCGCTTAGAATGTCCGGCCATTACGGAGGCCGGGGGAGGATGGACCCGGCCTTTCGCTTTCCGATGATAAGTGTAAATAATCGGCGGCCTTTAGACACAGCCCCTCTCTATCCCCCAGTCGATTCGTCGTTAAGCTATCGCCGAGTACTGGGACGGATAAGGTTCGGTCGCAGAGGGTTGCGCGGACACACACCCGGTAATCAATTTCTAAAAGGCCGAGAGTTGGTCGGCCGAGAGTTAATCTCGTCGAATCCTAATTTATCGTGCTCGCCGGATTAAACGAGACAAATATCGTATTCACCGATCCACACTTTTATATTCGATCCGTCATATTTATTATCTCGCCGTGAAAACGACCGCGCGCGCGAGTTTAATCGCTCGGCGACGATTTTTTCGCGCTTTTAAACGGTGATTTGCGATACGCGAGTTCTCGAAGATACTTTTCTTATCTTTCAGCCGACTTCTTTACAATCGCGTGACCGGCCTTGCTCGCGTAAAAATGATTACAAGAGGGCAACAAGGTTGCCGAGAAATTGTGGAGAGCTGGGTTCTCACCGCGGAGACTTATTTTATGAATGAATCGTTCACGCCCACTGCTACATTTCCGAACGCTTTAGTTTGTCAAAGTCAAGCTCTTTACGGCGTCGCACGCAAAGGTAAGTGCGCAAATGGGGCGTGCGCTTAGGGGATCGCTACTCGATTGCGCCCTATCTTGTGGTTTATGACACGCGTCGTTTGCCGTTGCGTCTTGGGCCGATACGCTGCTTCAATTAACTTCTCCTATCTCAATTTTCATTCTCAAAATTTACTTACAACAAGTTTCGAATAAATACCAATGTTCCTTCTTCGTTCGCGAAAAGACGCATGGTCCGCGATCAAAGTCAACCCAGGCAGTACCAGCAACGAGCGCGCCGTCGATATCAGAATTTCAGAGCAGGAGAATTTGTGTTGGAAAGCGGAGGGCGTGGACGAGCGGGTGAGAGCGCGCCTTCTCTGTCATTGATGAAAATGAATCGCGGGGGCAGAAGTTGAACGAAAGTCATCAACTTCCATTCTACGCAGACACTTGCCGAGTATCACGGGCGGCGGAGACCTACTCCAGAGAGAATTGGAAATAATGCGCGCGGGAAAAGTTACTTTCGAAGGAGCCCCGTATTCGGGCAATAGACGCGGTGTCCTCCGATACTTCGGGCCGCGCGACAACGCTGCAACGTTCCACCGCACGTAAGCACAACAGACGCTGCAGAAATTAATGAAGTTGGCTTATGAAGTTCCCCCCCGTCTCTCCACCTTATTCACCTGACCTGTCGCCAACAGATTTCCACCTTGTGTCTCGGCGGCCGTGTGCGAAATCAGCGCTTCGCTAATCTGAAGGACTGTTATTTGCGCCCTTCGCAACTTTGTTCATAAAAAGGACACCGTAACTTTTCAGAAGCGGAATTACTGTAAAGAAAACGGTGATTATTTCGTCTTATTAAATTGAATTGAATTAAATTAAATTGTAAATTATTATATATAATTTTAGACCCTTGAAATCGACAGACATTTGAACTGGCCCCATGAAATTTTAAGTCCACCCCATTTTAAGCTATCCGGTATTATTACGTCACGCGAGCGACAGTACGTCGTTTCGATAGATTTTGAGAATGACTATTTGCGTCGGAAGCTTATCGGCTGGCTCTCTACGACAGTAAAGATTTCCAATGACCGGTGGAATTGCCATCCGAGTGTCTAATTCCAGCGGTAAACGATTCCACGTGGATTTAGCAATCTAATTTACCGGATTCAAAAGAGAAACGAGGCGCTTCTATGCCTCCGCCGTTTTCGCCGATCCCGAGCGCCCGTTTTCCAACGACAAAGGATTATGATTCCATTAATCTCACGCGAGCAAGTGGTATGAACCGGCACATACGAGACTCGGAGTTCGGGTCGTGCAATATTGTACCGGCACATTCGAAAAATAAGATTTCGAACCTTAGAAATATTATTATATATTATTATATATTATTATATATTATTACAGTATAATATTATTATTATATATTATTGCAGTATAATATTATTATTATATATCATTGCAGTATAATACTATTATTATATATCATAATATATATTTCCTAAATCCGTCGAAAATTTTCCATTAAAATACTTCAAAAAATTAACCACGATTTAAACATCAACCAAAACTCTATCCCAACCAACTAAATATCGTTCGCGCAGCGTGCTCGTCACTGTTCAGCATATCCCCTACCGCAACACGCCACAGGTAAAATTCAATTAAACCGAATCGCATCGGCTCGAATAAAATCTCGGCGGATTCAGCGATTAAAGTAAAACGGACACTAACCGATGTAACACAAACGCGCTCGGATCGAAACGTTACAGCCCCGCTTTCCCCCGCGATTCAGTTTACCGAATAATAAATCGAATCTACATTACACACCGAATCGATATTATGAAGCCGAAACGAGCCGGTGTGCCCGTCGCGCCCAACAATTCCCAAAGACACGGACTTATCTCTTTTCGATACCGGTTTTCCCGCGAATGGCTGTGTATTTATACAGGTATTCGTTGTTTCGTTTAATTGCACGTCCCCCCTCCCCGTTTTATTAAGCGCGGCAGGCAACGAAGCACGACGGAAACGGTGAAAAGACGGGCATCGTGAATTCGCATTCGAAGTGCCCGCCCGGTTTCCAATCCGATAATGACTTTTGTTCCCCTCTCCCCCATCGTATAAAGAAGTTTCTTTCGTTGCGCGAGTTATTCTTTCATATCCAAATTGATGCGCATCCACTTTCTACGCGGGGATTCCGCACATCCGAGACCCAGTTCCGCCGCGGTTCCGTCTCGATCCGCAATAACAACTCGATGTACAACCGTCGGCATAAAGTTTCAAAGATCGTATGGGACTTGCGGGAAATTTGCAAAGAATTCCTGCGTTCTAAAGCACAGTTTAGAGTTGGAAGATCTTGTTTTATGAGGGTACGACGAACGGAGGACGTGGGTGGGATATAAGTAAATTGATTACAGAGTATATATTTTTATGTATTATTGACAAGAAAGCGCAGAGAAATGTAGATTTTACGGACTGAGGCATCCGAAATATAGACTATTTAAATCAATGTTTAGGTTTTAGTTTTGTCTCATGATATTTCTATATTTTCTATTCTCCAAAAAATAATTGATAATTCTAAAATCAGAATATTCTTTCTCCATTTCATCAGAGGTATAGTATACGATGAAAAAGTTTTCGCCAGGGGTTGTACAAGCGATACGAAAGCTCGATCTCGACTGCGAGTTTCCGGTGGATTCATTCGCTTCTATTTAATAAATAAATGCTCATTGAAATCGGATGAGGGGACGGGGTGGGGGTGGTGGGGGTGACGGACGAGACAAGGGACGAGACAGGGGAACGGTTTACTTGCGCCTCGGGCCAGACGATAGAATTCAAATCGAGTGGAAACACGGCCGCTCGTTCGTCACGAATGAAGTTGTTGATCGTGATCGAATCGACGAGGCAGATATCTCGCTGCAGCCGTGAAAAAGAGACGCGAGAAAAGAAAAAAAAAATCTATCCGCCGCCATCGTCTCGCGTAACTCGCCCGCCTTCGATCCGTGTAGCCCGCCTCGTCTCCGTCCCGCGTCCGCCTCGACGTTCGAAAATCGATCCCAGCAACTTATCGAAGCTTATCGGATAATAACCGGCGAGATGACAGAGAGCTCCCGCTGATTCGACGCGATGCACAGCGCGTTCCGTTTATCTTGTCCGTCTCGGCCCTCTTTTACGCCCTCGCGATAACTTTCGCCCCCGTCTCCCCCCAACTCGTGCTCGAAAATCTTCGTCGATCGGTTCGTTAAAAAATAGAGATCCAGTTACGGAACACTCGCTTCTGTAATATTTTTAGATTTTAGATTTTCATATTTTTCTATTTTCTATTTTCCTATTTTATATTCCTATATTTTCTATTTTTCTATTTTTCTATTTCTCTATTTTCTATTTCATATTCCTATACTTTCTATTTTTCTATTTTCTATTTTTCTATTTTATATTCCTATATTTTTTATTTTTCTATTTTATATTCCTATATTTTCTATTTTTATATTTTTCTATTTTATATTCCTATATTTTCTATATTTTCTATTTTTCTATTTTATATTCCTATATTTTCTATTTTTCTATATTTCCATTTTCTATTTCCTATTTCTATATTTTATATCTTATATTTTTCTATTCTGTAATTTCATATTTTATATTTTTGTACATCATAGTTTTACCTAGTAGGCAAAAGCCATAAATATGAATTTTCAGTGTAATTACCGCAATCTACCGGAGTCCGCATGTACACAGCATGCTGACTAATTTTCAATAACAGTTGTCTGAAACAATACGGACACGAGGGAGGTGGAGGTGAGGTGAGGTGAGGCCGAAATGAAAGAGGCGCGCTGTCAATAGAGTTCCACGGCACCTTCGGATAAAGGAAAAGCCAATACGTAGTTGTGTATATTGTTCATTGGCCTCGGTTCACAGATCGACTGCGTGGGATAACAATGAGTCCGCGGCGGCTTTGCATGGGAATGGACATTTTGGCGGAACAATCACCATCTCCGCGGTCATGAAAATCTCCCTTTTATTATTAAACGAGCGGTCGAACAGGTGCGAGAAATTCTCCGTGTTCCCCGTTTCTCCCCTTGCTGTGCAGTTTATTAATTCGTTATTTATTTATCGCTTATCAGATGGGCTGTAAAGCCCTATCAAAAAATATAAATTGATATGAATCTAATTATCGAAAAAATAAAAATGGAAATATAAATATAAAAATATGAAAAATAAAATATAAAAGAAGCGCATGCTTCTGAATAAAATTTATTGGCACGGGTCGTTGTTCCAAAGGTTAATGCGATGCATAGGATGCAAATGCCCGTTCGAATTAACAGCCGCAGCGATTAAAAATCAAAACGATAAGGGCAGAAATATGTGAATTACATAGTATGTTTTACACTTGGTACTTATGCGAACGCGTACGACGACTTGCCCCCCCGGCGAGTTACTGCAAATTACGAGCTCGCAAAATTGCGCAACGGTGACCACCACTTATAGTTGCATCGAGTTTGACAACTTATCGGCGCAACTATCGGAGAGGGTAAATTTAAAAAAAATTGCCGGCTGTCTCCGTTACCCTATCCACAGCCTCGGCGAAGTGGGCAGTGCTTGCGCATTTAATAACAGGTCTCGTAATCGTAATCGCAGTAAAGTCGCGAGGAAAATGCTCGCGGTAAAATATCAAACGTACCATTAGACACAAGGCGGTATTGTGTCGACCGGAATGTTCTGTTCGATAATGTCATCTCAGGTTTCCATACGCCTGCATGCGTTCATTCGAGATATATACAGAGTGTCTCGGAAGTTGTGTAAATTTTTTCCTTAGCGCAAATGCATTTCGTGACTGCGTTTACGAGTTATTAATGAAAAATTTAGTGGTCAATAAGAGGCGATCTTGGCTGTTGAAAATTATTATTAATTAACCCTGGCATGACTGGATCTCGAATATTATTTTCATCATTATATCGTTATATAGTTATTATAATAAGTAAAAAAGGTCACCGTAGACCCGGCCGCCGCGAGGGTTCGACGCCGCGACGCTAATACTAGCCGCAGTAAATCACCCGAAACCGATTGCCGTCCACCGAGAAAATCCGGGCCTAATAAATCGCCGGCGACCGTCGTCGCGGACCCACAAATTCATGAAATTTCTTTCCCCGGGGTTATTAAATTCCTTGCCGCGTTACGATTCAATATAAAGATGAATACAATCCTACCTACCCCTCTTAGTCCGCGCGGTATTCGTAGTCCTCCGTCTTCATTGCTCGACAGGGAGGAGAGTCCGCTAAATACTCGCGGACAAATTGCATCGGCGTTGAACATTTCGTTCGGACGGAAAAACGAGAGAGAGAGAGAGAGCCCAATAACAATCGGACGTGGGGAAAAGCCGTGGCATGCAGATCCATCGTTTGGGCGACGACCCCTTCGCCACCTCCGTCATCGCCAAATGGAAACTTAGCTTCTTCAGATATTGGAAAATCCAAGGTAATAGCGGCGCGGGGATCTCTCCTCTTAAGAAATAGACGGAGAGAAAACCGGGGGGATAAGGAACACCGCCGGAGAGGGAGAATTTTCCGCGCGACAATTCCGCAATTCCTGGATTCGTCGTTTCATCCGACGATAATGGAAGGCAACGTCCTCCTCCTCGCACGGGGCGCCATCGATCCGCCGATCGATAACCGACCACCGGTGAATTCCAGACGGACAAACCCCCATTCGATTCGGTGTACATATGCGGTACCTACATGCGCCACCGCTGTCGATAGCTCTCCTACACCACCCACCCTCCCCGTCTTGTACATAGGGGAGCATGTGTTTCAAGACATACGCGAGCGAACTCCTCCAAGAATCGAGCCTCTCACGGTAGTCGCGCTCTGCTGGTGTAGCTACTCCGGTAATTGCATTGTCATTTCAACGAGAAATCCCAATTATGGGAATACGCTGGGTAAAAGTCTCGCCGCAATCGTTTCGCAGCTTCTAAACAAAAACCAGACGACTCGGGTAAAGGGTGTACACGATTTTTATACAGTCGGGTAAAAAGGTTTGCGATCTTCTCAGCCGATTTCCGATTTCTCGCATTTTTCGAAGTTGTTTGCTTCGGGACGTCTTTGGAATTGTTTCTTGAGTATATTGATATTTGTTTAAATTGCACGCGGATGCTCGTGGAAATATGAGAGGGCCAGAGAGAGCGAGGTGGAACAACGGGCAAAGGAGAATCAAGCACGAACAGGTAGAAGCGGTGGAACCGGTTGCGAACCAGGAGCCAGGGACTGGGTAGCAGGAACAGACGTGAAATCGTGACAAAGACAGAAACGGTACGGTCGGTGGGCGACGTGGAGGTGGAGGAGGTGGAGGCTGGGCGCAAATTACTTGAGGTTTCCGGCAACTGGCGCTAATTGAATTCCCCGATGAATCGAACTCTGCATAGTGCAGCCGAGCGGAATATTGGCTCTTTTCAGCGGCGCTTCAAATGGACGGTCGCCGACGCGACCATTCGACCATCCGATCGCGCTTTACCTATCCAGCCAACCCCCCCCCCCCGGTCGGTGTTTCAGCCTTTCGGACCATGAGACACGGTCTCGGTTAGACACGTTAGCCGAGCACAATCATCGCGATACGTTTCATTTGCGATTCGTCGTTCGCCGTCTGTGCATCTACGAGCACCCGCGAATAATTAAAATCTCGGGGATCCGCGCCGGGGCTGCGTGTGATATTGCGGCAATATAGACGGATCTCGGCGAAAGAGCACGCTCCCGAACACACGCCCCTGATCCCCCGTCTCTCTTGTCGCAAAACGTTCCGCAACATCGATTCGACGCGTACAAGCCGGCTCCGCGTTGATAATCGGCTACTTTTTAACCCTTGACACTCTCGACAATTTTAACTATAAATCCAAGATCATTTTTCCGGCTTCGAGCATTCTTATCTCGTTCGACTGAGTGTACTTTATGCATACGAAATTGATTCTTGGGATTTAACAAGATTATTTCACTTTTAGTAATTTTTATATTATTTTTTTCAATGCTGCTATTTTAAATAAGCACCGGATCTTTTATAAACGTCCATTTTAATTTCATTTTTGGTCTGGACGTCTCACGCTCTACAATGGACGTCTTTAAGACGTTCCAGAGACGTCCTCGTGCCAAGTTACGACTATTAAATAAATCAAAATAAAATTTAAGACCTTTAATATTTTTTATTCCACTGTATGAAAATGTCTCCCGTCTGCCGATTGTAATTCATATAACCGGGGGTGTTTCGGAAGTATTAAGAAACGCGACAAGAAATTTAGCGCAGCATGAAATAGCGTCGCGAATTCTGGCCGTTATTTTCGCTTTGTCCGTTCTCTTGTCGAATGCCTCTTGGCGGAGCTAGAGCGAGAGATATTAGGTATAATTAAAATAGAGAGAAACGGACCGGGGATGAGTCTGCGAATATTAAGCGGATAAGACTGCGAGTAAAGTGCATCAACCCTGTCCCATCCCTGCCCCTCTTCAAAAGCTATCTCTTTTATTGCCGATGCGCTCCGACAGTGTGCTTTCTGTTTCTCAACGAAACTATCGAATACCCTGTAATCACTTATAGAAGTGTAATGCGTAAATATCCGATAATAATTGCTTTAATGACTCGACGCTCATTTTGGACGACTTGGAATATATTCTCGAAGGCATTGTTCTTTTATATCTGCTTATATTTTTTTGTAATTCACTGTGGGGTTAATAAAAGTTATTAACAAGCTACTATATAACTAGCATATACCTAACTAATAATATTAAATAATAATATTAAATATCAAATAAAATATCAAACATATTAGGGTGGTATTTGTATTATAAATAAAATACAACCCTCCACAGTATATTTTAATAAACGCATCTGGACAAATTTTCTTTCTTCTAAAAAACAATTTTCATCGTTTTGTAAAAAGCGACCAAAAAAAAAATGATCGCTACGTTTAGAACAGAGTTGAAATCATGTTAGAGTTTAAAAAAAAAAAAGAATGACGAGCATTCAGAGGAGGAACAGCAGCATGTCGGGAGTTTCGCGCGCGCCGCTGCGTTGGATCGTGTTTACGGATGCATAGAGCCGAGGGTTGAGGGAGACGACTAACTAATCAACCGGGGGGGTTTTACATTTCAATTTTCCACTGTCAATATCTCGAAAACGAAAACCGCCGGTTTGCAAAACAGTGAACGATTTTTCGGTTCGCGGTTGCATGGAAAGTATCCGCGATGCCTTTGATTCCACGGACACGTATTTATAGCACCTGTTCGATATCTGGCGAAAATATGTGAAAAATCGGCTTCGGATTCGAACCGGACGCTTTTTAATCACTATGACACATTTGCGACAGTGGTGCCACAATTTCGTGAATTTTTCTAGATTTTTCACGCGGTCGTGCACGCGTTAAAATTATCTGTAAACGAAAAGAAAATCGCAGAATTTTTCGCCTCCACAATTTTATCTAAATATTACTTAACCCCTTGCACTATGATTCTTTTCATGTTCCGTTGTTTAACACTTATTTATCCTTGATAGGACCAGATAATTTTTCTTTCTTTTATTATATTTATCTAGTTTCGTTTCTCAGTTCTGTTAACAGAAGAATTTGATTAGGATTTCGGAAAACCAAAAAAAAATTCACATTTAATAGATCTTACGTTTATCACGAGTCTGACATTATAGTGCAAGTGTTAGTGTTATAGTGTAGTCATATATTGTACAGATAGAATATTGAACTAGAACTGAAAGACTCGTCTGTCTCTCGGTATCGTTTCACCAAAATTTCATACGGTTCCCGAAAGTTTTCCGGTCCAACATCGCCGGTGTCCCGGCCATAGAAAATGGCGATTACGTAGGCAAAGGGTTCGAAGAGGTGGCGCGCGTGTCCGTGGCAGAGGAAGAGAGAGAGAGAGAGAGAGCGGACGAAGGGCCGGTGGATAATTAGCTCCTTTTGGCTGTTACCCCGCATAATCCTCCGGCCGAGGTCGAAGGATCCGGCGGGGGTACCTTTTGTGGACCGCAGGTTCGACCATTGCCCGGCTATTTCGCCTTCGTTCTTCGGCGCAGGTTTGCTCTGCTCTCTCCTTCCTCTCCCACCTCGCGCGGTTCGTCTCCGTTTCTTCTCACGGTGGCAGTTCACGGCTCGACGAAATTAAATGAACATAGAGCCCCGGAAGGATCGCTTTGATGTCGGCCCGCGCGGACGCAAGTAATTTATTTTCCGCGGATGTGGCTCTGGCAGAAGCGCGCGGCGGAGGTAACAACTACTGGCCGGGGCCGTGTTCTTTGATTACGTGCGTTGGACATGTTAATTTGCGACCGGCGTCAATTTCAAAGCTCCGCGCTCGCGCGAGCCCCCCTCCGCCCGTGTCGCCTACACAAAAGCCCCGGACGCGCGTCGCCCATTTTTCGGCTGGGTCCACCGCGCTACTTGACTCGGCAAACCGGCCCGAACGGATTTCGTACGGAATTCATTTATCGTCTTTGACGTTCGCCCGGCGCGGCTACTACGCGGCCCGCCCGCTGCATCGGCTGTCCATTGGCTAGGAAGCATCGTGAACGATTAAACGGTTCCTCGAATCAATTATTTCGTTTTACCGGCCGTATTATGCCCATTGATATCGGGCCGCGGTCAATGAGCACTTCCAAATCGCGGTCTGTTATTCTATTGTACTACGTTGCGCGTTACACGGCGCGAGAAGGGACCAGCTGCTAAATATTGCAGAAATTGTTGCTTCTCATTTAGCCAAACGGAATATTCGAGAGAAAAGATAATCGTAAGAATTACCGTGGAAGAAATTACTCGATAAGCTGTGCAAGGCTACTCTATATTCTATGATTATTCTATGATTATTCTATGATTATACGAATCAATTATTTTCCAAATTAATTCCTGCACAATTACTTGTATATTAATACAAAATAATTTATACAGTGTCAGTCCATTTAAAAAGATCGACGACGACCGAACAGAAATATCGAATTCTATTCACATCATCCTTATATCTCGTCATCCGAATGAAAGTTTCGCCGAATTAATCGCGCCGTTGATAAGTGCATTTGCGAAACAGTTGCCGCATTAATTCGCGTCGCAAATAATGCGGACGATAAATCAGACCCGCATCTGGAAAACTCCGCTATGACTACCTGTCCGTTAAATGCAACGTAAATGTCGTAGAAAAAGCGCTGCCATCGCTTCGGTGCGAAGAGAGAAAAAAAAAAGAAACGTATGCAAAAGAGGCGGGCCGAGACAGGATCGCGTATATTTCACGGTGAAGTTGTCCCCGTAAAAATGGAAACAGCTTACAAGGGTATAATCAAGAGACAAGCATAAAACATACTTGGCGCGCTCTTCCACTTCGAGAGGGGGGGTGGCTACGTCAAAGAACTTTCCACTGTATGTTTTAGTTTCGCGGGGACTCATTTCGAACTTTGACTCGACGTTATACATCATCTGACTCGAAGAGGAAACTTGTTCAATTTCCTTAATAATTCTTACTCTTTTTATTATAGAGGAGAGGAATCTGCCTCCTCGATCGGCAAACTTTCGCGCGCCGTTCTCCAATTGCTCGCGATTCCATGCACTTCGCTTCCAACGGTTTTGCGAAACCGTAGGATATTTGTTGCTGAACTAACTCGAGCCGGCAACAGAATTTTTATTTGCAAAATTAAAGTATTTCTCTGTTTTTCGATGTATGAAAGGAAATGTTAATCTTCGGTCGTATTGTCATTTTTAATTGTCACATTTTCGCCAGCCGAATATCAGAGCCGAGTTTAAAAATAATTTACTGGAACCATTACTGTGTTAAAAAATGATATGTATTATTATTATTATTATTATTATATTATATCCTGAAGTTCAGGTGTTAACTCGTAATAACGCGAGAGCTGTTGATTTTTTATTCAAAATAAATTACTGACGCTAAGCTTACTATACACGTTATATTTTATTAAATTTTTACAGGTATTAATTGAAACGTTTTCGAAAGCAATTGTTCTTGCGCAATCAATAACGAACGTGTAGTAACCACTATTTGTTTTCATCTGTTATTCGAAGACGTAGGAAAACGAACAATTTCTGATACGATTCGATCAGTTACCTATTGGAAAAATATCGTTCCCGCGGCTTCTGACGTACCAGGTTATTCCTAACAGTTCTGAAAATATTTTTACGGATGCGGCGTTTATTATTCCTAGAGAAAAATGTAGGCAATTGACATAATAATATATAAATCGTATAAAATAAAATAAGAGATCCCAGTTAAATTTTATTTAATAGAAAACGCGATTCATCTATCAAACGACCGATTAAATTTTAATTAATTTAAATAAATTGAAAATATAATCTATAAGAAAATACTTAATTATATATAGAAATAATTAAGTAATTAATTGAAATAAATATTAATTTTATATACAGTCCATACGTATATAGCTTTACATGTAGTCGACACATGTATAGCTTTCTATATAATATAATCGCAAAAATTATTTACGGCGAACCGACGTCAATTATGCGATCGACGAGTGAGATATCTTATCTAACAATGCTCTAAGCGTAGCATAAAAAATAATTGACGTATTTTATTTCACAATGCCTGACCGCTTCGAACAGTATCGTATTTATATGGAACCGTGCCAGACCATACGCGGACTGCTACTACTGCGAACTTACAGTTCACTTTACGAGTGTAACAACCTACTTGAAATCGGACCCGGTTCTCGAACCTGGTTCGAACGTCGGATATATTTATGGCCGGGGCTGCGATTCATTTGGAGAACACGAAATTCTACACGGTTAAACCGCGGCTTAATAAACACTTACGATACAGGAAAATTATACAGGAAAATATCGAAGAATTCTGCGCCGGTGTTTCACATTATTTGATAAGATTTTCAGAAACGAACTAAGGAATCCTATCATTTATTAAATTGTCTTTTATTTCCTATTATTTTCTGTTTTATATAAAATTGATTTTTAATTTCATTATCAAAATATTCAGATATTTTTTAACAATATCATTTTGAGAAACGAACGAAGGAATCCTATCATTTATTAAATTGTCTTTTATTTCCTATTATTTTCTGTTTTATATTTAATCGAGTTTGAATTTAATTATCAAAATACTCAGCTATTTTTTAACAATCTCAGTGTCCCTATACAAATTTCGTCCACTCCTATCTACGGTTAAACCGCGGCTTAATAAACACTTACGACACAGTAAAATTATACAGAAAAATATAGAAGAAACGAACGAAGGAATCCTATCATTTGTTAAGTCGTCTTTTATTTCCCACTATTCTAATCATACGTAGCAACGTTCGCCACCGGCAACGCGCGCGAGAAAGAGGCTGCTGGAATTTCGCGCGCCCGCGGTCATGCTGTATTATGCGCTTCCGAAATACGCTACGGGGTCGTTTTAACGACGACGAGAAACCGCGACGCGGAAGGAGGCGTCAAACAATCGTCGCTACTCGCATCGGAGACAAATTATTCGTCTGGATCACGGTGTACGATTATTAACGGGTTGATCCGTCGCCGTTCATCGAACAAAAGAGAAGCGGCCTGGTCTAACGAGTGAGATGCGGGGCAAAGGGGGGTTGGGGTGGGGGAGCGAGGGAGAAATAATGGCCGGGAAACCCCGGAGGAACAAGAGAAAGGGGTGAGAGAGAGAAAGGGGCGAAATAGAGAGAGAGAGAGAGGGAGAAAGAGGGAGAAAGGGGTGAAAGAGAGAGAGATAGGGGGTGAAAGGGGTGAAAGAGAGAGGGAGCGAGGACGAAGAGGAAATGGATACGATGACGGAGGACACGGAGGTACGGCGACGAAGTCGATGAAAGAGGACTGAAGAAAAGAAGAGTCGCGCGGGGGTGGCAAGGGAGGTAGGGGGGCACATTTCAAGCGATCAAATGTGATCGAACAGACGCGAATACCGCGTATTATTGAGCGAGCGACGTATTATCCAGTAGTACGGCCGACTGCATCCGGCATTATCGGAAACTCGTTGCTCGGGCTCGTCGAGGCCGTATTTAACAGGATCCTGAATGAATCTCCCGGGCAGAAGCCACATTCAGGAACGAAATGACAGTATGCAAACGGGGTGACCGATGGAAATTCGAAGAGCTCGACAGGCTGATATACATACGGCCGATGCGTGGCGCGTATCGATTTCGGGCGGATCTACACCCCCGCAGCGCGGACCTCGGCGACTTTAAAAACGCGCGGGGTTTTCTTCGGTTAACCCTTTCGATAGCATGCGGTGTCACCGAGAAAATAATGAAAATAATTTTAATGTTATCAGAGTTCTAGATTCGAAAGATTGTTGCAACTGCTGTCGCAACTGCATCGAGTGCAAAGGGTTAATTATTGCGATATAATCATTGAAGCGCGAGACGTCTCGGATTTTTCTGAATTTTTTTAGATTGCCCCAAAAGTCAGATTCTTTTTTCTATTAGATTTTGACACCAGGAACGCGCAAACTGCAGAGGATTTTTCCCGATGAGGAAAACCTTCTTCAACCTGATAAATATAAGTCAGCCCGCTTCTTCCTTCCTCGAACAAGACCGCCCTTCTTTCCTCTCCTTTTTTTCTTGTTACACACCCCCATCGAACTTCGGCGAGTCAATGTACCTCGGCTCCGAAGCTTTGTTCCGACCGGCTGGCAAAAACTGTTCGTCTTCGACGCATTGTACGCGAGCAATTTTTAGCGACGGAACTGCGTCGGAAAAGGATTCGAACGAATCGATATTCTCCTTGATCCTATTTAATTCCTTTAGCAACGCTTTACCGTCGAAAGACTTTATTTTGCGAATGCACGATATTATTATGCGATACAACGTTTTTCCTGAATTAGCTATATTGCTGAAATATATTAGCTATATTTCTGAAATATATTAACTATATTTCTGAAATATATTAACTATATTTTTCTACCGTAATAATTTCTTGGAAGGAAAAATATTTATTGCGGTCTACTGACTCTGAGGCACCGCTAAAATTATTCTATCACGTTGCAAAATAATTTTTCTAACAACAAGGTTTAGATTTAAAAAATTATCAAGTAGTAAAACCGTTGGCAGGAGTCACGAGAATGAATTTTGTATGCATAAAAATTGATTTTGTTAAATAGAGATGGAAATACCACGAACCAGAGAAATTATTTCAGATATTTACAGTTAAAATGGCTCCGAGTGCAAAGGGTTAAAAGAAGAACGGAACAACATTTATACTTGACAAGATATTAACAGAAATCTCTACTCCCTTAGACTCGTCACAATACGTTAAGGTGTCGAACAAGTGACACCGCGGCTCGCGCAGATTCCCTAATTCGCGGCGCTATGCAAATTTCATTCGCATTAAATTCATCGAATCTCACCGCATCGCACCTACAGTGGGCAGAACACAATAAGTTGCCTAGTCGAACGAATGCCGGCCCGATTGACATCGAATATCGTCGATGTTTAACGACCGCCGGCCTGAGCCCCGCTGTCACATGTATTTTCGTTATTGGCTGAAAACCGTCGCATCTGCAAATTGGATTGCGTGATGAAGAGAACGCGCAGAGCACTGCCAAAGTGTCGAAAGTGGGGCTCGGACAAAACGAGCGGAGCACTCCTCCTCTCTATCCTCTC
>NC_135780.1:13591985-13599198 GCF_028453695.1 Augochlora pura
TGAAAAAGCGGAACAATAGTTCGCACAAAGGATAGATAATTATAGCCGGCGTTATTATAAGGTGTATCGCCGTGGCCCGCGTGCTCGATGTATATTAACTCGTCGGAATTGGTTAATTTATTTCGCAGGGAAACGCCGCGAAAGGCGAAAAGAGAATGCGCGGGTGGGCCGCGCGGATGTGTTGGTTCAAGTTGATACAAAGTTCATTTCGCAACGGAACGGCGACGAGCCGATTCTTTCATCGGCGAGTTTACTCGCGAACAGAAGTACTCTCTGCTTCCCCCCGGTTGGCGGGGTAATTAGCGACCACTTCGAATTTCTCGCAGTTTTCAACCGGGGGAAGGGGGTAAAAAGCCGGTCGAACTTTAACTTTCCGTGCAATCGGTTAAATGTATACAGGTGTGTACGTGTGTATACACGGGCCAGCCCCCACCCCCGTTATACAGCGCTGTGTATACTTGATCAAAGGCACGAAATTAATACTGGAATATTTGCGAAAGTGCGCGCATTCATTCCGAGGTAATTTAATTCCCCCGGGGAAAATACAGAGAATGTTAAAGGCAATTCGGGAGTGACTTTAAATATTTCAGACGACAGGATCCGTTGATTCTATTTAGCGGGGAAGCCGGTGGCGAAACGCGGACGACCGAGCGCGCGCGATTTTCGATCGAATTGCGAGAAATGTCCCGCGGCGGACTCTTTTGGGACATTTTCGAATCCGACAAATATCGCCGGGGCACGTTAGACCTGGGAATATCGGTTTTATTCGAAAGTTGAATCAATGTTCTCGTTGATCGTTTCTACGATTCCGTGGAACGTGTTCGCCATAAATGCTCGATGGACAAGTAGTTTGGTACTACGTTGGAGGAGACATTATTTCGAAGTTCGAAAACTAATTCTTTTTGCCTTGGTTAACCATCCCCGTATACGATAATAAAGCATTTTATTAAATGTCTACTGTGATTCGATTTTATAATAAAAATTCGCTATAATTCTCGTCTCTTAATAAATCGATTTATATTACTATTGAGAATCGAACATAATTCTATTTGTATTAAAAATATAATCTGTCGTATCTGCTCGCGAAATTGTCGAGATTAGTGTCGCCATTAGAGTGGAATCAGTTAACCCCTTGCACTTACTTGTCCTTAATATTTTCCTTAATAAAATCAGATAATTTTGGAGAGAAAACCTTGCTAAATAAATTCAATGTGTAACAATAAAGAAAACGATGGCAAGAAAAATTCCTCGCTACCGAAGAGCCAGGACTTCGATCTCTGAACGCTCTCTGTTTTTAGGGATGCTGGTTCTTGCGGGTGCCGGCATCGCTTGGTGCTAAGTTGGTCACCCCATCCTTCCGGATGGTGTAGGGTTAACACCTCGGCACTCCATTAAACGGCTATAGGCCTGTTTTGCTCGAATAAATGACGCAGTTCAATAGTTCGACAAAACCCCTGGCCTGTCGCCATTTTGTTGCACAATTGTCTCAATTATAACGTCACCATGCCACCTGCGCAAAATTATTAGAACTGTAATACAATAAACGAAAAATAGCACCACAGAGTAATAAAAATCTATTCGTAAATTGGAAGAATTTTTACAGTAAATTTTTTCACGTGAAATTGAATTATGTCTGTTTTGTTATTAATTTGAATCAGAGGTCCATTGAAATTTAAACTCGTGTTAAATATCTATTGTAATTCAAGCTTCCGATAAAAATCTATTGTAATTCAAGCTTCCGATAAAAATCTAATATAATTGAAGCTCCCAATAAAAATATAATATAATTCAAAGTTAAAATACAAATTTATTATACTCAATGTCGTTCCCGTTTAAAATCAATGTCAATTTAATTGAATAAAAATTTCCATGCTACTTTCTCGATTGCGATTTGAATGTTCTATCTACGAAAGAAAAATTGTCTCGTCGCATTGAACGCAAGGGTTAACAAAGCAGAGACAGCGAAACGGGAGACGCGCGCAATTAACTGATCCAAAGATGCGGTTCATTATTCGATGTTCAACAAGCCCCGCTCTCGTGATATATTAATTCGGGCGCTGTCCAAATTTCAAATTTCAGTTGTTCAAGCGATATAAATGATTTAATACCGAGGAGCACGCGTGAGCTGTTTACAATAATATAGCTGAATAAACCATGTTAATTTGAACGATATCCGACTATGAATTATAATGTGTGCGGGGGCATCGTTAAATGTTGGCGAGACTGTGGAACATGCAACTACGGCTCGCCCATCTATTCGGGCGCGTATTACACGATTTCCGACCAGTTTTATGTTTCGAGTTTCGTTAAAATCCAAAACGGGTTTTGCAACCTTTTTACAATATATTTTTTGCCTACGTACGTTTCGTTAACGCTAAAAATATATATAAATAATCGAAACTGCACCTTTCACGTTAACTCGTTTCTTTTTCGATATATCAGATAAATTATCTCCACTGGAATATTCTACTTTTTATTATTATTATATAATGTCTTTATATAAAAATTACTATTGTTATTCTATAAAAATTACAGTAGTAATAATTATAATAAATACACCAATTATTAAAATTATACGATTTTTGCTCAAGATTTTTCTTCTCGAAATTCAGCCTTCGAAAGACAGGTTTTTAATTTAATTTTTCCCTCGCTAAATTTCTGCAAAATATATAGAACGCGATCGGTTCGTTTTTGGACGTGCCGGTGCACACGTTACCTGTTAATTACGGTGCTAGTCTTAAAAACGCCCCGAGCAACTCTCCGCGTCATAATTCACGAATCGAAGGATTAAAACGCGAGGTGTATGCTAATTGTAGACGTGATACAAAATTGACGATCGCACCGGGGGACGGGGGGGGGGGGGGGGGGGGGGGGGGGGGGGGGGGGGTAAACTCGTTACGGTGCACTTGTTACGGACGAATTTATCGACAGAGGAATATCAATCATATGGTCGAACGATTGTTTGCTTCATCCCTGTAAGCCACTTTGTTGCTGTCCGTACGGTGACACAAGCAAATTACGCTCATCGCAACGAATTAATTAACTTTCCTGACGATTTCAGTGCGAAAGTTAACCTGTAATTATACTTTTGGCTGCAGGATGTGCGAGCTGACGTAACAACATCAATTTATATGGATTGTCGTCAATTTATAGCCACTTCGTTAGGGGATTTCGTTATGGGACTTCAAGAATTATTACAGCAACCCTTTGCGCTCGAATAGGGCGCCACTAAAAATTGATATAATATTTTTCGAAATAATTATAAATACTGTAATATAGTTGTATTAATATAATAATATAATTGTTAATACGATTGTATTAATGTATTCTACTTGCCAATGGTTTCGATTTAAACTAAATCATTCTGACAAAGCATTCTGTATTCTGTTTCAGCGGGAAACGTCTATCGTTCCATTGTTAATTAATAGGGAGAGAACGAAGATATGGTGTGTTGCTTGAACGACGCGGTTTATGGAGCAACGTCAAGCTGTAGAACAGCGGCTCGACCGGCTTTGCAGTAAGCTGAAAGACTTAGGACCCTAGCCAACTGTTGCAGGCCCTGGCTTTTACTGCTCGAAGAAAGGCAGTAATTTGTTAATGCTTCGTGACCACGTGTGTCGATAATACGCTCATTAGACTAAGAGACAACGCAACCCTTTGGGAGAAGGAACCGTCTGAGAATCGTTATTGCTATCTATTGCGATCTAAAGCGCTTTAAAAACGATAATAATTTAATTGCTTTTGGCATTATTTATTTGGGTCATTGATCTGTAAAAATGATATCTCTTTAAAATATAATTCGCTAAATTGAACAAAAATAATGCAATTTAAAGAGAGAATCCTGTTTGAAAGAACTGTCTCTGTAAAGTAATTTTATGTGGCGAAAATTCGCGAGACATTTCCAAATGGAATTTATATTTTACGAAGTCATTAAAATCTGTTGAATAATTATCATTATCATCGTTATCGATCCGTGAAATAATTGCTACGTAACGAGCTTATTTATAACATTTATTTCGCGATTCTCTCTTTAAAACACCGAATAATAGATCAACCAAATAAATAAAATATAAATAAAACAAAGATATAATACGTTCTATTATTTACAACACGTTGGAACTTTTAAAAGGCAAACTACGCTTTTACGCAATTTATCTGGCACTCGACTCGCCCGAACAATTTTCGCGCAAAGATCAAACACACGTCCGCCTGTCGCGGTCCTCGTCCAAAATTAATAACATTCTCTATTCGCGAGAAGGCGAATTATTGGCAGCTCTCTGACGGAACAACAATTTCACGGGCAAACTCGAAGAATTGAATTTCGGGCTGGGGAAAAAGCTGGTCTCTCGAAAAGCGACGCGCGTTTGAAACGCCACGCGCGAGAGATCGCGCGCGCCCGGTGTTGGCCGTCGACGCGGGGACAAAGACTGCACGCTGCGACAAAGAAAAAGGGAATGACACCATTAAGGCAAAGCCATATTGTTACCGCGCCGTCTGTATTTTTCTGTTATTGACGGTAGGGGGTTCCGGGTGGGACGGACGGGCCGCGTGATCGAACGGGTCTCTCCGCTTCTTGGCCGACCCGTGATTCGATTCGGCCGATCCGATTTTATTCGGAGCCGGCAGCGTTTCACCGGTACGATTCCCGCGCGAAACTCCATTTCGGATACCTCGGATATCTAACCCGGTCGGACCGAAACGTTCCCCTGATTTTACGCGAAAATACAGAGCTCGGACCTGTTTATTACGGAATTCTAATGACCGTGTAGCATCTTCGAAATTATCTTTACATAATTAATTTAATTCTCTTGGAAAAATTCAATTATAGCCCTTACTTATTTAACATTTATTTCTTAGGAAATATTCGCTTCTATTTATTTAAATATTTGCTTCTATTTATTTAAATATATGCTTCTACCTAAACTGAATTTTATTTAGATCATTCTGTAAGCTTTGAAAGCCCCATCAGCCAATTTCCAAGTCCTCACCCCCTGAAAGGGTAGTACGGTGATTTCCAAGGTGTTATACCCTATCAAGCGTCCATTGGACGTTCGTTTCGTTCATTAATTCTATTTATTAAAGTCTGCGGAGTGCCCCGAATCTCAATTTGGACGCGGAAAGTCCGGCGTGTTCGCCTTACACCTAAATAGCAATTAACGAGTCATAAACCCCCTCGTCGGCTGGTGACACAGCTGCGAGAGACTGACGACGTTTTAGGGATCCCCCATTAAGCCTTCGAAACGTGTGTCCATCGCCTCGGGAACCTCGTACCTCCGCTCCGAGGATGACCAACACACTGTCGTGCCCATGAATTTCTAAGAGATCCTCCCCGCAATTCGGCTTTCAATTCATCGATCGTGTCCTAGAACCGACGCATCTCTTAACACTTTGACGACATTTCTGTCACTATAGGGTAATCGAGTCTCTTAAATCAAATTGAATAATTAAATTGAATAATAGATAATTAAATTGAATTGAATAATAGATAATTAAATTGAATTGAATAATAGATAATTAAATTGAATTGAATAATGGATAATTAAATTAAATTGAATAATAAATAAATATATTACATTAAAGTGTAAATATCACTGGTTGAAATGGTTAATCATTCTTTCGTTAAAATTGAGCAAAAAGTTATATTTGTCGGCTGCATTCTGGTAGAGTCAAGCAACGGCAGCGTTGACTCACCGTAGCTAGCAAGCCGTTCCATTTTTACTTTTCCACAGCATTTGAGAGAACCACGGAAGGAAACCACCGTGTTCTACTTGTACTGTGGATGGAATATTCCGATGGAGAAGGGAATCCTAGAAAATCGTGATTTGAACCGAGCGTGATGATCATCCTTTGTAAACTGATGCGAACCGTGTATTTAACGCGCACGGCTACGACTACTATAGGAATTTCGTACTTAGAGTTGACTTTGTTTAGCACGGAGCTGGCGATGGCACAATAATTTGTTAAGTAGTAATATTTATTACTCCAAGGTATATATTAATACACGTAAAAAAAGGAGAGGAATTTAGAATTATACAGGAAAAGAGAATTTTCCTCTGTGGATGGAGTAATTTGCTCTGGGGTGAAATTCGTAAACCGAGCAGTTTTATATAATACTGAAAATTCGGTATTCGAAATCGGATCATTTGTAAGCAGATACGGGGCGGATATTTAACGCGCGCGACTGTAGTGACCGTTGTAAATTGAAACTCCGAGTCGAATTTAGTTTGGCATGGGGTCGGCAGAAGAGCGGTACTTTTAAATCGAAATATTTATTACTCTAAAGTTTGATAATGGATAAAGGTGGGAAAAATACTTTGGTTTGTTAACAAGACTTTTTAAATATTTTTTTCATAATATCTGAAGTATAGTAATCCGATAACAAATGATAGCAAAGGAACGATACTTAAATGAAACTGAGCTAAATTAATCGCATCAATGTTAGACAATTTTTGAGACAATAAATTTCAGTTTATCAAATATCTTCACAGTTTATATACCGTCGTATCTGTCGCTGTTACCTCGGCCATTGTGATTTCGATCGCACGAAGATCGTCTCTGCATTATACTTTATCATGGCCACCTGTTTACATATTGCTCACCGATGATGTGTTTATACGCCGCTGTGGGTTTGCACAGTGTCTGTGTGGGTCATCGCGACGTGTGTACAGAAACAATAGATGACCGACCATCGCTTGTCGACGCGACGCTGCCACGCTCGAATCGACGGAATTCGATGCATGTGGTAACAACAATTTTTTCCAAATATGTGTCTTGAAAAATAAGGCTGAAGTTAATACAGAAGGGGTGTAGTGTAAAACGTTTAATTTTTATAAGGAGATTTCAGGGTCTGTGAGATTGGTATGGTTTACAATAATCGAAATAGGTAGATATATTGTATGTAAATATATTATATGTAAATATATGATACGTGAATATATAGTATACGTAAATATATTGTACAAAAATATATTACAATTAAATACCAGCTGGCTCCACGGAAATTTCGAGCACCGAGTCTCCAATAAAACCAAGCGAATTCGAATAATTACCTCAGCCGTTCAGGCGACTCGGATAAACAGCTAACCCGTTCAGTCAGGTCCGCGAGGATAAAAATTTCCGGCTCCCGGTTTGATTCGACTGCGAATCGAACGGTACGGGTGTGCACCGATAAGGCGTTCGGATAAATTCGTCGATGCTCACCCTGGTGTCCGAA
>NC_135780.1:13599298-13606855 GCF_028453695.1 Augochlora pura
TTCTCTGCGAACTGTGTTGTTTCGCAGGACGATTCTAACGAATCGGCGCTAAACAGCCACAAAGGGTTGACAAACACGTTTATTGGCCGCCGGTCGCGGACCACCATCGCAAAAGCCGAGAATAATTGCTTCGCAGATGACCAGCGCGATTCTTTAAGCCGTTTAATCGAAACCGGTTAAGCGATCGCGCGCCGGTCGAAACGCAACAATGCCGTGGCTGCTATCAGCGAATGACGTTTGTCATTAAGTCGTACGCGACTGTAGTGGTTTGTACAGGTGGGGTAGAGAGCCCCCCCTCCCTCGAACGCAGCAGTCGTAATTGTCACGAGTGGTAAATAGGTACACCCTCATTAGTTACCACTCGTCATTGTTGCTGCATTGATGCCTCCTAACAAAGGAGCGCCGTGAATGAATTCGCGTCTCTGCACACCGTCCCGGTCGCAATACACTGTTGCGGAGTGTCCCTCATTATCATATGGAAACCAGAGATACCCGCGTGTGTTTCGTTTCCCGTTCTTCGACAATAATTTCACGTTTGCTGCTTGCTCCTCCTTCCGTGCCGATAACGCGACCACTTTTGTCTCGCATTTTCCAATTCGCCCAGGAGGAGGAGAAGGAGGGAGGGAGGCTCTCCGTCTCCCTCTAATTGCACGCCGCGGCAAATTTCAAATTAACGCGACTTCGATTTATTTTACGTTACGAGCCGGAGTCCTTGCTTTCATACCAATTCGCAAAAATACGTATTTTTTAATGAAGAGAATTTTTACCCGGAAATGTAATTACGTAGTCTTTACTTCGACGAAGTGGTTTTCGTAGGAAAATTCGCGCGCTTCAGATATTTATTATGGAAATGTTTGCGAAATCAATCCTCTGTTTTAATTAGCATTTCGTTTGATACGGAAGTAAATCACTGGTTTAAATAATGTATACAGGAGTCGAGGAAATTTTTCTTAAAATTCCCATTTTTGGCCAGGTCTGTGTATTGTTTTACGTGGACTATAGTTTATTTATTAGAAGCGATATGTATTCGGTCGTAAAAATTTTCGTTTCGATTTTGATTCTCTTTATCTTATTAATCGCAAAAGGTATTTAATATTGAAAAATTTGTATAATAATATTGAAGCTTGTAGTACAATTTCACACATTTATCTCAGTAATAGATATGAAATTAAGGGTTACTATGGCAACCGATTCGCAGGCTACCGATCGGGAGGAAGAGCCGATTTATACCGGTCACTAAACTGTTAAAACAATGCCAAACGACGAAATCTAATCGACTCGTATCGAGGCATCAGAACGACGAGAAAACGACGTCGATAAAGCCACAAATCATCGGGCAAATGCATCTCGTTCCGCGGAGGTGGAGGAGGAGGAGGAGGGGATCGGTATATCGCAGCACGCGTTAATTAGTTGACGCTAAACATCAGGAGTACGGGAACACCGGCCACACCAAAGGCACGTTTGTTGCCACTTCTGGCTAGTGTAATGGTAATGCTTCATCACGATATGACTAAACTAACTTCCCTTCTCGAGGTGGACATGTTTAATAAGGCTTGAGCTAATTGCATCAACTATTAACGTTCCAGTTACCCGGGCAACGCGAATTGCATTAATGCTGCGGATAGGTGCCGTGACGTCGAACTTCTGCCCGCACCTAAATCATTCATTAGGGAAGTGGAGCGCACCGAGCCGTATAAGCTGTCGATTCTACGGGAATTGTAGATGTTTAACTGGCAAATTCGTTTCGCGATACTCGAAATCCGTCGCGTCCATCCCCGCCGATCGACGAGATAAACTTTGCTAATGGTGAGTGGACCGTAAATATTTCTATCTTCTCGCATTTTATCTTTGGCAATTTTTTATGTATATTTCATGTATATCCTTAGGCATATTTTAGGTCACTTTGTCCTTAGGACAAAGGTTACTATAGTGGCCTTTGCGAATGTTTCCTCCTGCTTTACTCAACTGGTTTATTAATTATTAAAGTAAACGATTAAAATGTACATGTCCAATACACTAAGAGAAGAATGAATATAGCTAATATTATATATAGCTGTACCAAAAATATATATAAATAGTAAGAAAATGGTAATTTAGTTACGAAAAACTTTATTTAAAATCCAGCCGTGCCCAAGAGGTTAAGTATTTAATTATAACCACCGCTCCACCACGAGTCCGACTTCTTAAAGCCTGCCAAGGGGTTGACATTGTTACACCTAACATTTACTTACAATTTTCATCAATAAAATTAATAAAATAAATAAAATAAATAAAATAAATATAGTATAATTCGAACTTTATGAAAATATAAAAACGTTAGTGCATCAATATTTACCCCTTTCACGGACGATTTAAAATCGTTACGGGGTTGGGGGCAAGCCTTAGGGTTAGTCCTAGGTTCAAATAGCCTTCGTCCGTTCGAAAACGATTTATCCCGGTTTAAACAGAGAAGTTATCCGAAGATACGTCGAGCGGATATTTAGCTCGGTAATGAAACCGGCGCGGCGGCGGCGCGGCTGTAACGCCTATAATATAACAGGAGCGCCGGGGCGGAGCTTTATTAAAGCTGTCTGTTTCGTAGTAAACTAACTTAAGCGGTAGGCTAACGCACCGCTGTTAGAAACGGTGGTTTTGATAAGTAAGCTCGAGGACCGGGGGCGGGTGGAGGGAGGAGGAGGAGGAGGGGCGCCTCTCTCGCGAGCAATCACGGCATACGCTCGTTACGTTTAAACGGCTCGTTAAAACCTAGCAACGTGTCATTTTCTGGTAAATCCGCGTCTCGTTCGGTCGTGATTCGAGTCCGCCCGCCGCGAGGAAAAACAACGAGAGAGCTCGTTAACAAATTCTATATACTTACCGCGACCTACGCTCTACGTAGGACACCTGGAAAATTGACGGGAAACCTCGGCCATCGAAAAATCTTGCCCTCGCTTCGCGGGGCTCCGACGCTTACGGAAATTACTCTTGCGAATGGTTGTACACGATCTTCTGTTAACACTTTACCGATCCTAAATATTTATAAAATTGTAGGGTAATCGAATCTATTAACATTTACATAGTTCGGTAGTATTATCGTTCAGCAAGATACATTTTCATTTAATTTATCGCAAGAGATATCTAATATGTTTAAATAATTATGTAATAATATAGGAGCTTCCAGAGATAGAATACGTAGATTGTAAATTAGTCGCCTTGGTGAGAAGCCGATTCATAGGTCGGCGAAGGGTTAAAAAGCGAGCCAACCTTGCACACTGTGGAAATTGAAGGATTTTGGGGTATTTTATAGAGAGGTGTAAATGTGGCTGTATAAAATAAAGCGAGAAATTAGCTGTTACGACGATATAAATTCCAAGAGAAATTGCGTTACTTTTGGCAGCGATTTTACTTAATTTAACAGTCGAATAATCGAGCGCAATTGTTGTAAGTAACTATCAGATTTCTTTCTTGTAAAAAAAAAGGAATTTCGATTTGAGCTATGGTATAGCTTATTTTTTATAATTTTTAACTTAGTTCGGCGAGATCAGCTTTGATATAAAAGATCGTTTTCAGCGTCGATCTCGTCGAACGCTTTCCCACGGCTCGCTCTAATCCGACGCGTCGCGAGAAAATCGAAAAGATGGAAATCGCGCGAGCGAACAATCGTTGCCACGTGTTCCCCGGTTCTAATCCATCTTCCACGGGGGTAACTTCCATCTCGGCGTTGACTGGGCGTCTAAACGAGAACGGGCAGGTGCTCCATCATGTGTAAATTATACGTCTGAAACTTGTTGTCTCCAGAAGTCCCCGGTAACACGTATCCCAAGGAATCGTGATATATGGTACCCCCGCGAGCCGGTTACCGAACCACGGGCAGACGTTAACAAATTTCGTTCTATTTAGTTGCTTCCAGAATGTAATTAGTTAATTAACCGTGGCGTTCGACGAGCCTCGCGTTTTCCTGCGAATTAACAATGAATTAACTACATCAGGTGTCGGCAACCATCCTCGTGTCTCGAAATTAACCGAGATAAGCCTATTTTTATTTATTTATTCCCATTTGTATCTTCAATAATTATCGAGTGAATTTTATTGAAAAAATAAGTACGATACGCTTTTAACTTTTAAATGTAAAAATATTGAATTCTAAATTGTTGTAGAGGAAAATATAATTGTCGAATTATCGAACAGATCGCCAAGAGACATAGGCGAATGTAGACATGGCTATCCTATTTAAAAATAATAATAAAGGTAATAATATAAATTAAATAAAAAATTGTTACATAGTAGAAGCGTATATACTTATAGAAGCGTGCACGCGAAACGTCATCAAATAAAAGCAATCGTACCGAATGGATGCGGTATAGGTTGGAACGAACGCCACCATTTTGGAATGAAAATAGTCTCGAGTGCAAAGGGTTAATGGACGCCCGCATAAAACGTGAACTCTCGCTGTACCGGTAACTTGAATTATTGCCAAAACGAGCAGAAAATTCACGAAGATATTATTCTTTATTACCCCAGTTTCGCGTGTCGCAAAATCCAAGCGACGTACAATAATAATAATAATAATCGCGACGCTAATTTTCGTGGAATAAATGTTGCGCCCCCGCACGAGAAAATCTAAGGGGAGGAAAATAAATTGAAAAGCAATCTCGTTACGCTTTGATGCAACATCTCGAGCATCCCGAGCAACAAATTTCTTACCCTATTACTACGTTCATATTTTCTTCGAGCACTTACCCCCTCTCCGCCACCACCGCCACCCCCCTTTTTCGAGATAAATTATTGCCATCAATTTCTCAGCGTTGGCAAGACGCCCTCCGGAAGAAGAAAAAAAAGAAGAAAACGACTCGCGACGCTTCGACCAAAAGTTATGCATCCGTTTTGCATGTAATCTGATATTGCGGAATAAAAGAAATATATGTTCGCGATATAAAAAAAAATTGACGACTTTGACGTAATCTTGAGAACGTCCGCGCGTTGAAAAACTGCTTCGCTTTTTTAGCAATATTGCTCGTTACAGTGCGCAGGGTGCGTCGATGCGCGAATAATGGAATATTTCATCGGGGGTCGAAGGTATTATCTGATTATTAAGCGAAAACAATTATTAACGAAGACTCATTAACGTGATTACACGCTTCTACGCGCTGCTCATCGATTTTATCCAATATTTAAAGCGATCTCCGTGGACGATCGGCTCCGATCGCGCACGAATCTTTATGATATAGTAATTCAATGTGCAATAATCCGAGCAGAGAAATTTAACCCTTTGGGGGACATCGTAATTCTAGTGTATGACTAAATATTGAAGTTTATTAGCGATTTGCAACTAATTCTCGATGTCTAGAAATTCGTATAAATCGAATATTATTATCACAATATTATGTATACATATATATATCGTATACTATATAATAATATAAATGTTTATAAGCGCTGGTAGGTAACATCCTGTGCAAAAGGTTAACCCTTTGCACTCGAATGGTGACTCTCAGGCACCACTAATATTGTCCTTTCACCCTTTAAAATAATTTTTACAGCAACAATGTTTAATTTTAGAAAAATTGTTAAATACGGCGCTGTTATTAAAAATACTATAAGACAGAAAAATTATTTCAGATTTAGAGCTAAAACGGCTTCGAGTGCAAAGGGTTAAGTTTAAATATTACATCGTTGTAAGTAGTCCTTAATTATAATGCGCTAGTTAAAATCGAAATTCCATTGCTCCCAATAGTTATCGATCTCACAAGGCATCATTAACCGCATTTATTCCGCGCGAACGCGATATTATAAAATACCGTTCTCACATTTTATATTTATCTTCTCGCCTCGAAAAACAGCGTTCTATAATTCGTCAGCGACGGCGAGAAATTATAAACATTTGCTCGAAGGCGGCGGCTCCGTCGTTTCGACAACAGCGATATTTTATTGTTACACGGTTGTTGCTTTGCTCGCGATAAATGCGTTGTTAACCTTCGCCGTTCCCATCGAGCACGGCTATGCTTTGCCGCGGAAATAAAAGGATACGATTTAAAAGAGAGAGTTTGAAATTGGTTATGATATTGGTTCGGGAACATTCATGAAACATTTATGAGGGACGGAAATGATGTTATAACAGGTACGGGGGCTGAAAAAGGTAGTAGTTTACATTGGTTCTGGTTATGGTTCAACAGAAAATGTTACACGGGGCTGCTCCCGCGGACCCACATACGTATATCAGCTCTGTATCGGTTTTACATTCGCCATATATCGATCCTCTGCCCTGCTCTTACAAACGTATATCAGCTTTACGTCGAATGGCTAATAGCGATAACAAACTGCGCGAATTTCGGGCATACCTGCGGGGACAGTATGCTTCTTTTGACCAGGATCGTATCTCTTCTCGCGTATATTCAATTATGGCAATTTTATAAATACGGCTTCATTTTATAAATATTGAAATCGTAAAGCTGCATTTCTTTATTATATTTATTTATATATATATATATATTTTCAATTCTAGTCTACTGTGCCCAAGTCTCGGCGAGTAAAAATTGTAAGAACTACAAATATAATATTACCAAAATACTCCGTCAGAGAAGTGCATCTCTCCTCGGTGGATTAATAATAAAAAAATTCATAGAAACGAATAGAGCGACGGTAACAGGCGCCTCCGTTCTAGCGAGAAAATTGAACGCACGAAACGGGCGCTAATCGTCGCGATAAAATTTACAATCGCGCCGTATGGCCCGGTAATAACGCGCGGAGGCGTCTCGTGCCTAAGCAAACGAAATAAATCAAACCGCAAACAACAGCGGAACCTATAACGCCGGCACCTGTTAATTACAGCCGCGGGTTTAACCGGAATTAATTCTGAGACAACGTTAGCCCGCTCGTAAACGGACGACGACGTGGGGAGAGAGAGGGCGGCTCTGGCGACATAGAGCGCACGAGTGGAACACATTTCATCGTACTGTAAGTAACTACTGTGCGCGATACGGACATCTCCGCGTTGATTGCATAAATTATTAACGTTAGTGGCATTGCCAGGCCAACGGCGGAACACGCCGACCTCGAGTGTACGCGGGAGAGGCCCTTAAAACGAAATATGAAACTTTATGGACGCGCGCGTCCTCGTTCCTCCATGCCGCGAAAACCTCTCGCCGCGCTTCCTTTTACGTTTCGGTCAACCACCGTTCGGGAACACCCAGTCAAATAATAAATCAGTTATACCTATTGACGCGACGCAAAAATGGTATAGTGAGCTAGTCAAACATTTACAAGAGATAGTCGAGTCATTTAGAGCAGTTTGAAAAAAGTTGTACCAGTTGAAAAGTGTATATATCCCCAGTGTATATCGCGCTTTACACAGCGCACGACATTATTCGCGGGGATTCTATGCACAAGCACCGAGACCCGAAACGCTTTCTTGCATTACATCGGCACGCAGTTAATGAGGACGTTGCTCATATTTCCTAATTAGTACCAAGAGACGGTGTTGTAGTTCGCAGCATAACATAATTAATTGCAAGTGCAGGCAGAATGATCTTTTAATACGTTTTACATCGTCTCCATTTTACAATTACACGGAATAGTATC
>NC_135780.1:13606955-13673510 GCF_028453695.1 Augochlora pura
CTGAATGTTGACGATTCTTTTCACAGACTTTGAACGAGAGAGAGAGAAAGAGAGGACGTCCGCCCGGGAAAAGGGCTCGGTATAATTTAGTCGCGATTACACGCTCCGCCTTGTTTACCAACGCGGACCAGAGGTACACGCTGTTATTTCCTTGAAAAGCTGCTGTGCTGCTCTTCGGTAGAAAAGTCGGTCTAGCTCGAGGGCAGATAAACAGAGAAAAAGTAGCTCCGACTGCTTTTTACCGGGGCCATCCCACCCCACCCCCTCCCCTCCCCTCCCCTCCCGTGTTATTCCGTTTCCGTTTCCGTTTTTGCCCGCGGAACCGGCCAAGATAAATTTCGGCCCGAAGACAAGGAATAATTAGACTTTAAGCGAGGAATCCGCGAGCAGCCGCGCACAGACCACCGAAACGCTAAGCCGCCGTATCTCGTTCGCGTTCAACCGGCCACGGAATACACTTTGCCGTCGAAAGCTCTCAGAGCACGGTCTATGCGTTTAAATAAATATGTGATAAAACCGATTGGCGAAGCTACGATTATGTTGCATAAAAATCGAATCCTTTTCAAGTTGCAAGGAAATTAAGAAAAAGAATTTTCTATGCAGCTGAAATTACTGTCAACGATAATTACTGTTTAAATTTTTTTCTGATTTAATAATTCAGCAATTATTATTGACACAATTCGCGAAGAGAATGTATAAATATCTAGCATAAATTATAGTAAGAATTGACGGACAGTCTAAAGGAATTAATTACAAAAGCAGCACGCGTTAGTCTCATTATCGACTCATTGTTTTTCGTATTAAAAGAGAGCTATCGAAGTGTACTCGTGAAAATCAGGAAAGCTTGCAGCCCGTTGCCCGCCTCGTCGCGCAGAGTGTGTCCCCCCCGCCGTTGAACGGTGATAAAAATGGAAACGGTAAACGCGGCGTGAAATGAACGCGGAGGACGGAAATGCAGGACTGGACGCAGTTAATAATCGGATTAGTATTTTCGTGCTGGTAATCCAACTAGTCTCTTTGTCCCGGCGATAATTCACCGGAGGGGGGTCCAACGTCGAACCGTAGCCGGCTTGCATTAATCAACGTCGAAGTAAAGAGCGGAGGGGGCGGGAGAGGGGGGAGGGGGCCGCGCCGGCTCTCTCTCTCCCGTGGCCCCTGGTTTCAAGGAAGGGTTCCGACTTTATCAACGACTTTATCAGGATAATCGAATGGAGTCGGCGAACCGAACTCCACGGCAGAATGCATCCTCCTGACGAAGTGGCGGGCTATCGAGCGACGATCCTGACGAAGTGACTATTTCCGTTGGTTCTACATTACCCGCCGTATATCACGATCGACAGACTCACCAATTTTCGACGCCGGTAAAAATTGCTTCTTCGAACCGCTCGGCGCGAGGAGCATTGTTTGCACTTCGCGACGGGCCGAACGGTGTGATAGATAGGCGTTCCTTATCGCCGGCCGATCTTTACGCCGTAATTAAACCGGGGAGACGCGACGATCCCCTATCGCGATCCATCTGCCACCGACCAGAGGACAAATTCAATCTTATACGATGCTTACGCGAGGCCTCGAAATAACGCTAAACTACCCTTTTCTTAGAATTATGGTCCCTAAAAGGGTGGCTGAGATTTTTGGAAATTTATTCCACCGACTGCTTTTGAAATTATATATTACATATTTAGATAATTTATATTTTCTATATTTTCTATATATTATATATTCTATATTTTTATATTACATATTTATATATTTTATATTTCCTATAATAATCTTCAGCAACACTATCGCTTAATAATAAAAAAACTACGACTTTGAAGCTCCATTTTGGATCACATAAATGCATTTTACGTACTTAAGGGTGGACTGCAGATTTTATGCATTTACTTGCATTACTTCATATTAATTGGGTCGCATTCGAAGCTATAGGAACGTGCTATAAGAAATTTAAGGTCGTTGTGTCGCAATACTTCCAGCTTCCTACGTTTATTAAAAGAGGAATGACATTTTTATGCGACTCGCGTTTCTTACCATTAACTTGGACAGTTTTTACATCGCTGCAACAGAATGAAATGTTTCACGGAGAGATAGAACGCGCACGCGAGATTATTTCAATGTAATTAATGGTGAATAGGGGGAGAAATGTATAACTCGTTTATGACTAATGATCGAATTTTTTACGTATAATGAAAGTCCGTTGAGATGACAGTAAACAGTATAAAGAAATGTATTTAATTTCATCGATGTACTATTTTGAATATTTTCATATAATAAAAACTACGAGAACGCTTCTGTTTCCTGAATTATTTTTGCAGACGCGATGTTTATCTCGCATAAAAATCCACAGTCTAGCGCGGATGCGACTTTTAATTTATCACGGATTCTTTTACAGTTCCTATAGTAATAACACGGTAATAATAATGATAATAAAATAGTGCTTCCGTTGCAAATAAGGGTGCTTTGAGAAAATGTTATAAAAATTTCGTTCAACGTTATTAACATACGCCCCGCATTTCTATGTATTTATTTGTTTGCGGAGGGCAGTTACACTTCTCTCTCTCTCTCTCTATCTCTCTCTCTCTCTTGCTCTCTCCCCGTTGAAAAAATAATTATGTTTCGCTGCTGCGAAACACGTCAAAGTCATACTTAATATTCATTTTGCCCGAAGTAAAAGGAGAAAAAACTATGAAACGTTTTCCGACGTGCTGCAAAAAGCACGCGGCCAAATTATAGCCGACCCGTTACCAAAAGTGCATTTTCCCCCCGACTACTATTTGTGCACGACTTAGCAAAAGCTATGGTTCCCGTTTTTTCCACGTGCAACGTCGAGCTTTCAATTAGTATCATTTCCGCGCTGCGCGGATCAATTTGTACGATCTTATTAACAGGAGAATTTAATTAAACCGCTGGCTTTCTAAACGATCGGTAAATATAATTAACAGATTTAAATTATTTTTTTGATGGACACAGTGGATATGTTATTGTTAGATAATTAACCTTCTTGCATTACCTTTGACCCCTCGCGTTGTAACGAGTCTGACTCGTGACGAACGTTTTGCAGGTAATTTAATAAGTTGGAAACTATGAAACGGGCGCCGCGGCTGGGCATAGAGTAAACTGAAACGCCCGTTTCATAGTTTCCAACCTGATAATTGTCTTCCAGTTTGTTAAAATATACCAGTCTACTTTGGACCCTTTCACGACCGTGCCAAAAATCTACAAAATCTTATAAAATTAACGTACTCTATTTAATTAAATGAAAATATTAAAGCAAACTTCCTAATCAAATTAAAAAATTATAATGTTAATTGTCGCAGTTCTCCATTCGGTCATCAAACGCTTTAATTTAGACCAGGGAGATCTCCCTATTTGGTTGGCTAGGTGTTAAGATTCTCCAGCGACGTCGTCCTTTTTCTCCACGGCGCATGCCTCAAAAAGTTGAAATAGTATTCAAAGAAGACTCGCAATTCTTCCGCGTAGCTCGCGCGCACCCGGAGTTTATTATAGCCACCCTCTTCCGCCTCGCACGGCTCCGAGAATCGACTGCGAGAATCTCACAATCGGGGCGCTATACATATATATACGTTTCTTTCCAAAGTGCTTCAACTCATTAAAGGATTCTTCATTTCTGCTCCGAATCGCAATCTTCCTATTGTTCCTTTGCTCTATTATGCGGCCTGATTATACCGGGTGTCCCGGGACTTTCCGGCCGAACTCCGGAGAACTTAATTCAGAGGGCCGCGGGGCGAACAAAAAAGTTCCACACGCTTTCGAACAAACGTTAAAAAATATCATTACATGGTTTTTGAATTTTCTTTAGTTTAAATTATTTTTGTTATTTTTATTCAGAAGCAAATGATACAATTTCTCTCGTCGAACAATGACAAGGATTAATTTAAACTAAAGAAAATTCAAAAATATTTAGTTCGGAATAAAAATGAAAAATAATTTTTATTCAGAATTCAATGATACGACTTCAGGATTAATTTCTCTACCGTCGCGCGCGCGCGATTCCGCGTTCCCCCCATAAGCTGGAAAAAATGCCGCGGTTAAATAGAGCTCGATTGCGCGGCTGATTCCATGAAACTAACCGGGCTCGCGTCGTTTTTGATCGGCGGAACGGGCAACGGAAAACGCGATGGAATTACGATCGATGCGCCGGCGAAATAAATCATGTTGTATTTTCGAAACAAGCGTATCCTTCCGCGGCGGAATGACCGTTTTCTGGGAACTGGGCCGCTTGTAAAAATGGACGACCCGCGCTCAGATTTTATTACCTGACACGTGTACCTATATCGCGCGCATGGTTGATGGGGCTTCTCTTTTGTTTCAAAAGCACAGATTCGACTTGATTTATAAACATGTTTCCGGCGCGCCCCCGGTTACGATCCAATGGACGCGCGCGCAACATATTTCCCCCGGACCAGAACGTTCGATTTCTATTTTTTAATTCCTGCGCTTTCGCGTTTTGCAACGCGTTCGATTTTTCCTTTGCTTTTTGTTTTTCTAATACGTTCCTCGCGATGTTGCGTTTCGATCGACGAACGCAGTCTTTTCATAGCTCGATAGCACTTAATATACTAGATACTATAGTACTTAACTACCGTCGAGTGTCATAGTAATTGGAGGATGAAATTCGAATTTTAGATATACTACATCTGTCGCGTAAAAAAGCGATTTTTAAAAGGAGAAATGTTAAAGACATAAAATGACATGTAATAGTAAATTAAATACGGTAAAATACAGCGCATAAGAACGGAGAATTTGTGGGCGACTTTACGGTTCCGCGAGACACGGTCTCCATTATCCGGGTTTCCTGGTAATGGTCCAGATTTTTAGCAACAGCTTCAACAAACACATATTATCCGCGGGGTTATCTACGATCGCGGACTCGTGCTGGCCGAATCGAAAGAACTTTCTGCGAGAAGCCCCATTTCCATTCAGTTTCCTCCGTCCCAGAGCGCGAGAGAGAGATATATATATATTTACGGCCGACACTTTGCCCGGCGTGTAAATAAACGAGACGGCAAAACGAGAACGCGGAGGAACGGAACTGCGCCCGGTGAGATACAGAGATTGTTGATCCTTATCAGCAGAGAATGCTAAATCTATTCCATTAGCTTCTGTCATAAAAACACCGATTAAACACGCGAGCTATTTGTCAGAGTATCGCACGACTATCGACTTATTTGTTCCCGGATTTTATCCCGTGTCGTATGCACGTCGTTGCATATATCAACGTGCGCTTTATTGCATGGAATAAAACAAGGGTTAAGCGTCTCGCACATATCCGAAGTCCATAGATCATAGTAATACGAATTAAATAATTATCGATTTAGCAAAGTTCACTTGTTCGTTAAACTGAATTTTAAGCCTTGTTAAGCTGGTATTCCTCGACCGGATCATCGCGTGTTCTCGGTAGTGTATACCCCGTACAATTTCTCTACAAGTATCATCTTCCTACCGGCGTCGTTGTCACGATTCCCAGTCAGATGCAATTCTATCTGTATGTCCCGCATATCGGCGTGCATTAACTCGAGCCGCGTAAAGCTCGGAAGCGCTTTTCCGTGGGCTGAAAAAACTCGAGTTACTTTCTCGTAGCACGAACGACCGAGGAACTTCTAAATGGCAGTGTATACAACGAGCTTTCCGGCTTCGTTCTCCACCGGCAACGTGTATACACACGCACGCGCCACAAACACAGACGCACATCCGCGTAAACGCACGCGGCAAGCGTGGACACATGGAGCGAAGGGGTTCCACGGCGGCCAGATAAATCGACGCTCGATTTAACAAGCCTGGCCACTTCTTCGCGCAAACAAACTTAATTATTCCGCGGGTCCCGTCCGCGTTTAGGGTCGAGGTTCGAATTCGCGGCCGTGAAGAATGATACGAGAGTGGCTGGCGAACCGCCCGACACCCATTTTCGCGCGCGACGCCTGTTAATTAGAAAACTTTCATCCCGGCCCGGCTTAATTGAGCGCGACGCACTCTCGCCGCAACTGCTGTTTAGAAACTGTCTCTTCTACTCTTTCTTTTCCGAACTTCGTCTGCCCCCTCCCCCACCCCTTCTCTTATTTCTAGGATTCTTCGTAACGCCGCCCCCATCCAGCTCCGACAATCAACGCGGAAGTCTGAAACACCCTTCCTCGTAATCCGCCGAGAGTTCTTTCTAATCGCCAGCGAAACGAAAGAGAGACGCCCCGAGAGTAAGGTGTCTTTGAATCGTATTTGTTTGGAAATTATTTTCAATTGGTGATCGTATTTTTTTAGAAATTTTATTTTTAGTTGGTTATTACCTTTACCATCGCATTCTATCGATACCGTTTTATTGAATTATTTTCTGTGAACCGTGGAGCATATATTAACTTTCTATCGATCACGGAGCATCGAGTAAACATGTCCTGTTAACAGAGGAATATCTAATTATTTTCTGTCGCTAATGGTGCATGAACGATCCGCTGTCAATGATGGAATATCTAATAATTTTCCGTCAATGATGGAACATCCGATAATTTCCTGGCAATTCTGTCGGCGTTGTGTTCTAAACCGGGGAAAAAAGATCAAAAGGAACGACTAATCTAATCTAACACCTAATCGAATTTAACACAACTAATTTAATTCGACGACTAATCGAATTTAACAAAACTAATTCAATTTAACAATTAATCGAATTTAACGAAACTAATTTAATTTAACAACTAATTTAATTTAACGAAACTAATTTAATTTAACGAAACTAATTTAATTTAACGCAACTAATTTAATTTAAAAACTAATTTAATTCATCGTCTAATCGAATAATCCAACAACCGATCCGATGAAAAATCCAATTTGAAAAACTAATCCAATTTGAAAGTAGAAAGGAAAAAACCGACGCGATCGACGCTAACAACGATGAAAACGTAAAAAGAACGAACGGCCGAAGTTTGATAAAAAAAAAAAGACGAGGCAAACAAAATATACATCGAATAATTTGCTTTGAAAAAGCGGAACAATAGTTCGCACAAAGGATAGATAATTATAGCCGGCGTTATTATAAGGTGTATCGCCGTGGCCCGCGTGCTCGATGTATATTAACTCGTCGGAATTGGTTAATTTATTTCGCAGGGAAACGCCGCGAAAGGCGAAAAGAGAATGCGCGGGTGGGCCGCGCGGATGTGTTGGTTCAAGTTGATACAAAGTTCATTTCGCAACGGAACGGCGACGAGCCGATTCTTTCATCGGCGAGTTTACTCGCGAACAGAAGTACTCTCTGCTTCCCCCCGGTTGGCGGGGTAATTAGCGACCACTTCGAATTTCTCGCAGTTTTCAACCGGGGGAAGGGGGTAAAAAGCCGGTCGAACTTTAACTTTCCGTGCAATCGGTTAAATGTATACAGGTGTGTACGTGTGTATACGCGGGCCACCCCCCACCCCCGTTATACAGCGCTGTGTATACTTGATCAAAGGCACGAAATTAATACTGGAATATTTGCGAAAGTGCGCGCATTCATTCCGAGGTAATTTAATTCCCCCGGGGAAAATACAGAGAATGTTAAAGGCAATTCGGGAGTGACTTTAAATATTTCAGACGACAGGATCCGTTGATTCTATTTAGCGGGGAAGCCGGTGGCGAAACGCGGACGACCGAGCGCGCGCGATTTTCGATCGAATTGCGAGAAATGTCCCGCGGCGGACTCTTTTGGGACATTTTCGAATCCGACAAATATCGCCGGGGCACGTTAGACCTGGGAATATCGGTTTTATTCGAAAGTTGAATCAATGTTCTCGTTGATCGTTTCTACGATTCCGTGGAACGTGTTCGCCATAAATGCTCGATGGACAAGTAGTTTGGTACTACGTTGGAGGAGACATTATTTCGAAGTTCGAAAACTAATTCTTTTTGCCTTGGTTAACCATCCCCGTATACGATAATAAAGCATTTTATTAAATGTCTACTGTGATTCGATTTTATATATATAAATCGATTTATATTACTATTGAGAATCGAACATAATTCTATTTGTATTAAAAATATAATCTGTCGTATCTGCTCGCGAAATTGTCGAGATTAGTGTCGCCATTAGAGTGGAATCAGTTAACCCCTTGCACTTACTTGTCCTTAATATTTTCCTTAATAAAATCAGATAATTTTGGAGAGAAAACCTTGCTAAATAAATTCAATGTGTAACAATAAAGAAAACGATGGCAAGAAAAATTCCTCGCTACCGAAGAGCCAGGACTTCGATCTCTGAACGCTCTCTGTTTTTAGGGATGCTGGTTCTTGCGGGTGCCGGCATCGCTTGGTGCTAAGTTGGTCACCCCATCCTTCCGGATGGTGTAGGGTTAACACCTCGGCACTCCATTAAACGGCTATAGGCCTGTTTTGCTCGAATAAATGACGCAGTTCAATAGTTCGACAAAACCCCTGGCCTGTCGCCATTTTGTTGCACAATTGTCTCAATTATAACGTCACCATGCCACCTGCGCAAAATTATTAGAACTGTAATACAATAAACGAAAAATAGCACCACAGAGTAATAAAAATCTATTCGTAAATTGGAAGAATTTTTACAGTAAATTTTTTCACGTGAAATTGAATTATGTCTGTTTTGTTATTAATTTGAATCAGAGGTCCATTGAAATTTAAACTCGTGTTAAATATCTATTGTAATTCAAGCTTCCGATAAAAATCTATTGTAATTCAAGCTTCCGATAAAAATCTAATATAATTGAAGCTCCCAATAAAAATATAATATAATTCAAAGTTAAAATACAAATTTATTATACTCAATGTCGTTCCCGTTTAAAATCAATGTCAATTTAATTGAATAAAAATTTCCATGCTACTTTCTCGATTGCGATTTGAATGTTCTATCTACGAAAGAAAAATTGTCTCGTCGCATTGAACGCAAGGGTTAACAAAGCAGAGACAGCGAAACGGGAGACGCGCGCAATTAACTGATCCAAAGATGCGGTTCATTATTCGATGTTCAACAAGCCCCGCTCTCGTGATATATTAATTCGGGCGCTGTCCAAATTTCAAATTTCAGTTGTTCAAGCGATATAAATGATTTAATACCGAGGAGCACGCGTGAGCTGTTTACAATAATATAGCTGAATAAACCATGTTAATTTGAACGATATCCGACTATGAATTATAATGTGTGCGGGGGCATCGTTAAATGTTGGCGAGACTGTGGAACATGCAACTACGGCTCGCCCATCTATTCGGGCGCGTATTACACGATTTCCGACCAGTTTTATGTTTCGAGTTTCGTTAAAATCCAAAACGGGTTTTGCAACCTTTTTACAATATATTTTTTGCCTACGTACGTTTCGTTAACGCTAAAAATATATATAAATAATCGAAACTGCACCTTTCACGTTAACTCGTTTCTTTTTCGATATATCAGATAAATTATCTCCACTGGAATATTCTACTTTTTATTATTATTATATAATGTCTTTATATAAAAATTACTATTGTTATTCTATAAAAATTACAGTAGTAATAATTATAATAAATACACCAATTATTAAAATTATACGATTTTTGCTCAAGATTTTTCTTCTCGAAATTCAGCCTTCGAAAGACAGGTTTTTAATTTAATTTTTCCCTCGCTAAATTTCTGCAAAATATATAGAACGCGATCGGTTCGTTTTTGGACGTGCCGGTGCACACGTTACCTGTTAATTACGGTGCTAGTCTTAAAAACGCCCCGAGCAACTCTCCGCGTCATAATTCACGAATCGAAGGATTAAAACGCGAGGTGTATGCTAATTGTAGACGTGATACAAAATTGACGATCGCACCGGGGGACGGGGGGGACGGGGGGGGGGGGGGGTAAACTCGTTACGGTGCACTTGTTACGGACGAATTTATCGACAGAAAGGAATATCAATCATATGGTCGAACGATTGTTTGCTTCATCCCTGTAAGCCACTTTGTTGCTGTCCGTACGGTGACACAAGCAAATTACGCTCATCGCAACGAATTAATTAACTTTCCTGACGATTTCAGTGCGAAAGTTAACCTGTAATTATACTTTTGGCTGCAGGATGTGCGAGCTGACGTAACAACATCAATTTATATGGATTGTCGTCAATTTATAGCCACTTCGTTAGGGGATTTCGTTATGGGACTTCAAGAATTATTACAGCAACCCTTTGCGCTCGAATAGGGCGCCACTAAAAATTGATATAATATTTTTCGAAATAATTATAAATACTGTAATATAGTTGTATTAATATAATAATATAATTGTTAATACGATTGTATTAATGTATTCTACTTGCCAATGGTTTCGATTTAAACTAAATCATTCTGACAAAGCATTCTGTATTCTGTTTCAGCGGGAAACGTCTATCGTTCCATTGTTAATTAATAGGGAGAGAACGAAGATATGGTGTGTTGCTTGAACGACGCGGTTTATGGAGCAACGTCAAGCTGTAGAACAGCGGCTCGACCGGCTTTGCAGTAAGCTGAAAGACTTAGGACCCTAGCCAACTGTTGCAGGCCCTGGCTTTTACTGCTCGAAGAAAGGCAGTAATTTGTTAATGCTTCGTGACCACGTGTGTCGATAATACGCTCATTAGACTAAGAGACAACGCAACCCTTTGGGAGAAGGAACCGTCTGAGAATCGTTATTGCTATCTATTGCGATCTAAAGCGCTTTAAAAACGATAATAATTTAATTGCTTTTGGCATTATTTATTTGGGTCATTGATCTGTAAAAATGATATCTCTTTAAAATATAATTCGCTAAATTGAACAAAAATAATGCAATTTAAAGAGAGAATCCTGTTTGAAAGAACTGTCTCTGTAAAGTAATTTTATGTGGCGAAAATTCGCGAGACATTTCCAAATGGAATTTATATTTTACGAAGTCATTAAAATCTGTTGAATAATTATCATTATCATCGTTATCGATCCGTGAAATAATTGCTACGTAACGAGCTTATTTATAACATTTATTTCGCGATTCTCTCTTTAAAACACCGAATAATAGATCAACCAAATAAATAAAATATAAATAAAACAAAGATATAATACGTTCTATTATTTACAACACGTTGGAACTTTTAAAAGGCAAACTACGCTTTTACGCAATTTATCTGGCACTCGACTCGCCCGAACAATTTTCGCGCAAAGATCAAACACACGTCCGCCTGTCGCGGTCCTCGTCCAAAATTAATAACATTCTCTATTCGCGAGAAGGCGAATTATTGGCAGCTCTCTGACGGAACAACAATTTCACGGGCAAACTCGAAGAATTGAATTTCGGGCTGGGGAAAAAGCTGGTCCCTCGAAAAGCAACGCGCGTTTGAAACGCCACGCGCGTTTGAAACGCCACGCGCGAGAGATCGCGCGCGCCCGGTGTTGGCCGTCGACGCGGGGACAAAGACTGCACGCTGCGACAAAGAAAAAGGGAATGACACCATTAAGGCAAAGCCATATTGTTACCGCGCCGTCTGTATTTTTCTGTTATTGACGGTAGGGGGTTCCGGGTGGGACGGACGGGCCGCGTGATCGAACGGGTCTCTCCGCTTCTTGGCCGACCCGTGATTCGATTCGGCCGATCCGATTTTATTCGGAGCCGGCAGCGTTTCACCGGTACGATTCCCGCGCGAAACTCCATTTCGGATACCTCGGATATCTAACCCGGTCGGACCGAAACGTTCCCCTGATTTTACGCGAAAATACAGAGCTCGGACCTGTTTATTACGGAATTCTAATGACCGTGTAGCATCTTCGAAATTATCTTTACATAATTAATTTAATTCTCTTGGAAAAATTCAATTATAGCCCTTACTTATTTAACATTTATTTCTTAGGAAATATTCGCTTCTATTTATTTAAATATTTGCTTCTATTTATTTAAATATATGCTTCTACCTAAACTGAATTTTATTTAGATCATTCTGTAAGCTTTGAAAGCCCCATCAGCCAATTTCCAAGTCCTCACCCCCTGAAAGGGTAGTACGGTGATTTCCAAGGTGTTATACCCTATCAAGCGTCCATTGGACGTTCGTTTCGTTCATTAATTCTATTTATTAAAGTCTGCGGAGTGCCCCGAATCTCAATTTGGACGCGGAAAGTCCGGCGTGTTCGCCTTACACCTAAATAGCAATTAACGAGTCATAAACCCCCTCGTCGGCTGGTGACACAGCTGCGAGAGACTGACGACGTTTTAGGGATCCCCCATTAAGCCTTCGAAACGTGTGTCCATCGCCTCGGGAACCTCGTACCTCCGCTCCGAGGATGACCAACACACTGTCGTGCCCATGAATTTCTAAGAGATCCTCCCCGCAATTCGGCTTTCAATTCATCGATCGTGTCCTAGAACCGACGCATCTCTTAACACTTTGACGACATTTCTGTCACTATAGGGTAATCGAGTCTCTTAAATCAAATTGAATAATTAAATTGAATAATAGATAATTAAATTGAATTGAATAATAGATAATTAAATTGAATTGAATAATAGATAATTAAATTGAATTGAATAATGGATAATTAAATTAAATTGAATAATAAATAAATATATTACATTAAAGTGTAAATATCACTGGTTGAAATGGTTAATCATTCTTTCGTTAAAATTGAGCAAAAAGTTATATTTGTCGGCTGCATTCTGGTAGAGTCAAGCAACGGCAGCGTTGACTCACCGTAGCTAGCAAGCCGTTCCATTTTTACTTTTCCACAGCATTTGAGAGAACCACGGAAGGAAACCACCGTGTTCTACTTGTACTGTGGATGGAATATTCCGATGGAGAAGGGAATCCTAGAAAATCGTGATTTGAACCGAGCGTGATGATCATCCTTTGTAAACTGATGCGAACCGTGTATTTAACGCGCACGGCTACGACTACTATAGGAATTTCGTACTTAGAGTTGACTTTGTTTAGCACGGAGCTGGCGATGGCACAATAATTTGTTAAGTAGTAATATTTATTACTCCAAGGTATATATTAATACACGTAAAAAAAGGAGAGGAATTTAGAATTATACAGGAAAAGAGAATTTTCCTCTGTGGATGGAGTAATTTGCTCTGGGGTGAAATTCGTAAACCGAGCAGTTTTATATAATACTGAAAATTCGGTATTCGAAATCGGATCATTTGTAAGCAGATACGGGGCGGATATTTAACGCGCGCGACTGTAGTGACCGTTGTAAATTGAAACTCCGAGTCGAATTTAGTTTGGCATGGGGTCGGCAGAAGAGCGGTACTTTTAAATCGAAATATTTATTACTCTAAAGTTTGATAATGGATAAAGGTGGGAAAAATACTTTGGTTTGTTAACAAGACTTTTTAAATATTTTTTTCATAATATCTGAAGTATAGTAATCCGATAACAAATGATAGCAAAGGAACGATACTTAAATGAAACTGAGCTAAATTAATCGCATCAATGTTAGACAATTTTTGAGACAATAAATTTCAGTTTATCAAATATCTTCACAGTTTATATACCGTCGTATCTGTCGCTGTTACCTCGGCCATTGTGATTTCGATCGCACGAAGATCGTCTCTGCATTATACTTTATCATGGCCACCTGTTTACATATTGCTCACCGATGATGTGTTTATACGCCGCTGTGGGTTTGCACAGTGTCTGTGTGGGTCATCGCGACGTGTGTACAGAAACAATAGATGACCGACCATCGCTTGTCGACGCGACGCTGCCACGCTCGAATCGACGGAATTCGATGCATGTGGTAACAACAATTTTTTCCAAATATGTGTCTTGAAAAATAAGGCTGAAGTTAATACAGAAGGGGTGTAGTGTAAAACGTTTAATTTTTATAAGGAGATTTCAGGGTCTGTGAGATTGGTATGGTTTACAATAATCGAAATAGGTAGATATATTGTATGTAAATATATTATATGTAAATATATGATACGTGAATATATAGTATACGTAAATATATTGTACAAAAATATATTACAATTAAATACCAGCTGGCTCCACGGAAATTTCGAGCACCGAGTCTCCAATAAAACCAAGCGAATTCGAATAATTACCTCAGCCGTTCAGGCGACTCGGATAAACAGCTAACCCGTTCAGTCAGGTCCGCGAGGATAAAAATTTCCGGCTCCCGGTTTGATTCGACTGCGAATCGAACGGTACGGGTGTGCACCGATAAGGCGTTCGGATAAATTCGTCGATGCTCACCCTGGTGTCCGAAACCCTCGACCCTCGGCGCAGTTAAAAGAACTTTTGTGCGCTGCCCATTTTTCTATCGCAGCTCCGCTCTGCTCGGTTCCAGGCGTCGCTCTAGAGGGTCGCTATTAGACCGAATATCCCCGACGCAGTCGTCGTATTAGCTCGGTTCAACGGCTGCCACGGGGAAGCTGCTGCTCATTGGAGTACTGCCAAAATGATTCTCCGGTATTTAAAGGGTGCCTTAAAATTATGGCGTTGTTTACAGCGAAGCCGGCGGCTGAAATCTATGCGGGCGCCGACTGTCTCTGATGCGGGGTGATAGAATGCCGCGTCAATTGATTCGAAATCTGTGTAAAACCTTTTTCATGGTCCTTGTTTATTATACTGTTTCGAGTCGTGTAAACGATATTTTTGTATTTTTATCTAGATGTCCAATACATGAAGTATATTTAAAAATAAGGGTAGTATTATACTACAGTTGTGCTTCTGAATTTACAGACCCTGTCGAATGCAAATTCGAGATTTCCATTCAGTTTTCCATAATTTTGGAAAACCATCGAAGAAGTATAAAGAATTCACGGGATTCCATCTAACGTGATAGCGATCGATGCGTCTGGCGAGCATTGTTAGCGGAGGCCTACGCGCGTAGATGCTCGCAATTATCGAAATCCTAATTTGCATCTCCCGGCCTGTCAGGAGTCAAAACAACGTTCAGACGATGATATAGACGCGGCTACACGCAGAGAAAGGTCTGTCATGCCCGCGGCTGACATTCGTCCCGCAGATAATCGGCCTCTGTTTTCAGCATTTCCTGCCACTCAGCGCGCGATGCATAATCCACCACCGCGAAACAGAGTCCAGTTTTCCTGCGGATAGAGACGCCGTAGCAAATCCGTCCGAACAGCCGAGGATTTCTATCCCGTGTCAAGACGGCTGCCCGCTTGCTTTCCGCTTCGGGCCGTGTACACGGTGTGTCGATAAACTAAATCTCCTGTACATGCATCTCCGCCAGACAAATTCGCGTTGCTGAATTGGCGGAGAAGCCGATTAACTAGCCAGAAAAAATTTACCATTCTCTAACGTTAATAAATAGCTGTATTAATTACTAAATATAGAGATATTAAATTCGGCGAAATTTAATTCGCAGTATATTAAATATTAAGAATAAAATTAGCGTTCTCTTCGTCGGTCGAAAGATTTAAATTATTGCGGCATCGTTTAGGCGTTTATACATTAACTAATAAAATTAATAAAACCAGTATTCCTATCTTCAATTTTTCATTCAATTAATTATTCTTTTAATCGACAGTTAATGTTCATAATTTTTAATTTTTCAGCCAGTGCAAGTGATATATTAAATTTGAGATTTTTGCTATTACTTTTGCTTTATCTCGTAGAATAATCTTTGATAAGAGTAAAGAATTTTATAGTAATAATATGGAAGCATGCAAAGTTGATTTATAATGATAACACGGCTCTTCATTCCCAGAATATTCTATGAGAAAGAAACGCGTGCGTTCTTCGCAGGGAGGCGATTTCCACCCCGCAAAAACCTTATTATGAGCCGAATTAAAACTAGGTTTGTGTTACGAATAAATTACTCGGCTTTCGCGCAAACTTCCATAATTTTCTGAATTTCTGGATTCCGTAACTTTCCCCGACTCTGGCCTGTCCCTGGTTACTTCCCTTAAATTACTGAATCCTCTGCTATCCGTACACACAGACATTCGAACGCCACGCGACACATAGACGACTCCAACGAACTCACGGATTATTTTAGAACCTCCTATGAATCTGAAAATTACAAAATCGAGGCATTTACTTTGTTCATCGTTGCGCTAATTACCACCGATAATTGTTCATTTCACGTGGAGTAGAAATGATAAGAGAGTATAATAATTTCTGTGAAAATTATTGCAGGGTAGATGCCTTAATTATCGTATTTAAAAAAGGATTTGAAAAGAAGGAAATTGTTGTATGTAAATTAATGATCTACATTTTTCTATTACCTTTAGTTATATGTTAATATGATAGATTCCTTAAGAAATGTATTTTCAATCGACAATTATTATTTAAAATAGCAATAGGGACTTTACAGGATTAATTGAGATAGAAAACATAAGAATTTATATAAATAGAATATATATCGTAATATATATTATACTAATATCTTTATATAAATCGAATATAAATAGAATACGATTAGAGCAGTAGATTCGATATTTTACACACCCTCTAGATTGGGTGTTCTCGTTCGGAGCGAATATCTTCGGCTCGCGCGATATGATATCAGTTCGTTCTGCATTGTGTTCGCTGTGAATCGAGAGGACACTCCCGCTGTACCTCCAACGCGAAACCGTAGATACGCAACAACGGCGAAAAAAAAAGAGAAATATCGCAACTAGAATGAGAACTCGTTTCTCGCAACCCTCCCCCGGTGCTGCCTGTGTCTGGCACCGACACGGCCACGGGTTTCTCACCTTTTTCGATTACTACAAAACAGTTTATACCGGAAAAGCTCCGACAATAAAAATACAGTGACTCTCCTCCTTTGTCAGATAAATGTGTAAATAATAAGTCGAGATTGTAATATATTAATTCTAACAGACTGCTTATATTGTCGTGATTTTTTCGCTGATTATACAAGCTCCCTTTGAAATTTTTATTCAACTAAATAAGATACTTTATGAAATTATTTAGGTTTCGTCTCAATTGCTATTCTATTTTGCAATGTCGCCATATTTTTCTTAAGAATTAAAATAATAATTCTTCTATTTTAATGAATAAAACCGCAGATATCTCTAACGATAGTAATTAATTCGATACAACAAAATGGACGATCGACGTTCACTTTGCGAGGTTGTTAATAATAATAGGCTCTGTATAAGAGGCAAGGATGTTTAAATACTAAAACGGAATACGGTCTTCCGTAGCGAAAACGCTCTAGGGTACCGATTCAACGTTGAACACCTCACAGAGAATACCTGATGAGAGTCTAAAATAGGACGAGGTCGAAAATTGGGAATTAAGCAAGATAGAAAGTAGGAATAAAAGTCCTTCGTGTCGTAAATAATTTCGTGTGCTGATGCGAGGGAATTTTGAACGATTTTATATCGTATTACGAAATAGGGATATTGGGTTTAATAATAAAATAGTATAACAATAGTGGTAATAATATAATGGTAATAATAATAAGAAAAAGAATAACAATAATCCATAGCGATCCTTCGATTTACCACCCTCGAAACCATGGAAACGTACACCATAAAATAGCGTAGAAACTATGCGATTTAAATGTTATCTAAAGGCGCGCGAGTCACTCGACTCCACCCTATGTATCGAATAGGATCCAATAGCTCGAGGTATCAGGTAATATCGTATCCAGGGGTATTCGTTGGAGTCCTTTTTCCACGCGATAGAACCGTCTGACGTCAGGATTGAGACATGACAGTAAGAAATAACAAATATCTGCTGAATCGGATATATTCATGGAGGACATCAATTTATATCGTACCCCGGGGTCCTATTCTCGGTACGTACTGCGACGAAGGTCTGTAATTTTCAACGAAATATCGGAAGCTTGCTGGCACAGACGTAAGTTGCTTGCCGGAGAGGTGTTTTATCGACGCCTGTCCCTATGCTTCGATAATTAACCCTTTCGCAGAAACCGTGAGACACTTTCATTCAACAGCATTTAGTAACTATGTATGAAATGTTAATAATCTTTACAGAGAGAAAGGTAATTTCTAACTCATTGTTTCATCAAAATTAATTTTATTTTCTTATTAAAATCGCAATGAAAATTTAATAAGAATTAAAATTATAATAATATGAATAATTAAATCTTGAATTGTAGGATTTAGAAAAATTATGAAATTTGGCTTGCCACAAAAATAATGCAATTGCAGGCAATATTAATACAGTAAATCAGCGATCGAAATTCTAATCTTTCACAACAGATATTTTTAAACTAATTGTTAGCAACGACGCGGCAAAGATACCTTGCTCAATTATTTTTAAAACCGCGGACTCGTTAATTTACATCTCGAAATTGCTATTCGCAGTTCCACTCTCGAGTCACACACACACTCGGTCCAAAAATTTCGGACCAGCGAAAGGGTTACTGTGCGAGGAACTATCTCGAGAATGAAAACACGGTATGGACGGGGTCTCGACGAGAGAAATATATCGTCGCGGTCCCCGCGTAATATTTTATCGCCGGTATTCAACGAGAACCGTGTCGTTGTTGTCATTTTCCCTAAACGGCGGCAAGAGAATGAAGATTTTTCGCGAAGTTGGCAATATGTACTTCGAACGATGGGATGGCAGAGAGAGAGAGAGAGAGGTCCAAGGGACGCGCGCGACACGTGCTTGCGCAGAGACGAATCCAATTCGACGGAGGAATATTAAAAGTCCCGTAGTGCGTCACGTTGACGTATCGACTCGTTGGCAGTGCCGTCACGTCTCGACACAACACTCGCTACACGAGAAACAGACGCGTGGGCGGGGGGTGAGATTCGAGTCTGCTTCCGGTAACAAATTCGGTGCCCAGGTCGAAACGTACGCTCGACAATCGAACTATTTACGAGCCGTGAAAAAATCTCGCCAATTTTTTTCCACTCGCCTGCATTGTTAACGGAAAAGTGACAGGAAAAGTACTATTACGAAACCACCCTTCCAGTCTCATCCCTTCTCGAAATAGTATAATATAATAAAAAATAAATGTAATAATACATAGCAAATAATATACAGCCTATAACACAGCCTATAATAAATAGCAAATAATACAACAAAAAGTAAATAAAATTATGTAATATAATACATTATACTATATGTATTTGTATTATATAATTAATAAATAATATAATAATAAACCCCACAATTGGCGAACTTTATTCCACGATAAGGTCTCTCCGTCCGCCTTAACGATATCGATAATCGATAGTCGCGTCTCTAATTCGACCTATAAAAACGGCTCCACTCGTCTGAAAAATTTGCTTAAAATTGACGGCTCTGAATGGGGGAATATCTCCCTAAATGCCGGTAGCCTGGAGCCGTCGTGCGCACCTGTGCCGGTAACGATGCTTAGTACGGACGAGTATATCCGGCTAATGCTATGCACCCCGACACTTTCATTTTGTTACGGATCTCACGGATTCCGTTCGATTAACCCCGAGAGAAATGAAAAATCTCTTACGGCTCCGAGGTCCCGCGTTTCCTTCGTTTTTCACGGAGAAACGCGAGACAAGTGCGCTATGAAACACGATTTTAGTTGATCCGAGGCAAAGTGATTTTTCCAATTATATTACCGTGCAAAATAGGTGTATAGTATGATATAAATATAGTTTCGATGATAGTCTATCATCTCTCTAGAAAGTCCCTGCGTTTTCTTCATTATTCATGGAAAATTGCGAGACAAGTGCGCTCTAAAACGCGATTCCAGCTGATCTAAAAGAAAATGATTTTTCCAACTATATTTCCTACTGCGCCGATATGCATACAGTATGAGATATAAATACAGCCTCGACGATCAGTCCCCTATCCCCTAGGAACTCCGCGCGTTTTCTTCATCTACGAACGAGGGCGGCGGAGAGAGCTGTTATCGACGCGAGCGCATCGTCGTCGCTTTTGCTCGCGCGTTTACTCGTTAAATCGGCGATCCGACTCGCGAGATTTCGAGAGAAAACGTAAGCACGATTATTCGGCCGTAAGGTAACCGATTTCCGTTCCGGATGGTTCCTGGAATTCGCGTAGCCGGAGATATTCAGCGCTTTGTTCGGCCTCCCGCCCGTTCCTCTCCGCCACGACCGCTCACCCCTCCTACGGCTCGGTTTCCAGGGGCACAGCGCGCTCGCCGCTCGCCGATTTCGCACGCACCAATTTAATCCATAGGGAATTTCCGGCCGGTGCACGCGCCCCGCGCACCTGCATTCCGCGGATGACTGCCTATATCAGATATCCCGGATGCACCTTTGAGCCGGGCCAGACCGCCTCGATCCGTGCCCGGTCCATCTGCTACCGCTGGACCCTTTGCTGCTGTTCGATCAAAATACGATTATCCGTTCCTCGGTGACCCTGATACCGCCTCTGCGAGCCAGGACATTTGTATGGAGAGCCACCAATATAGTCGTCACGGCTGGGGTAGTTAGGGGTGGATTGCCATGAATAGATTGCCATGAAACGCTTTTGTTTCGGACGGGATAAACTAAATTATGTAGTTTTCGTTTGAGACGTCTCGGATCTCTTACTCCTCGCACTCTGCAATTACATTTAATAAAAGCTGTCCCGTCCGATCCAAATTCCATTTGGATTAAATTCCATTCAACGAATGGAACAACAAAAGAACGAAGGGGGGGAAGATCGAGGTGAAATCGCGAAATAGACGTATCAGATCGAACGGTCGAAAGAGTCGGACGCATCCGAGTAAAATAATTTGTTCGGCAACGCGGAATAAGTAACGAGGAAACGAGAGCGGACGAAAGATAGGGGCGAAAGATATCGATCGGTATCGGAGGGGGAGGGCGAGTGAGCGAGGGAGGTCCAAACACTCGGATAAAATATTTTTCGAGACCGTGTTTGCACGTTATGCTGCGAGATCGTACAACTGAATGAGAAAAACAGCTCATAACACGCGCGTCAGTGATCCGCGAATATTTCCCGTTCCTCGAGAAAAATAAAGCGATAAATATCCGCCTCCGCGGCGCGTTTACCTCTTATCTTGCAAATAACATTCAATGTTCCACCGGAACGAAATTTATCACGGGCTGTTTCTCCGATCTTTTCTCCGCGTCGATCCGTGGACAAGATTGCGGTGTCGTAACGAGGGCAAACGAGCTTCGCATAATTTATTCGCGGTGGCCGGTAGATATTATTTATCGCCGAAAATAAGAATTTTAATGTGCGGATGGCACAGGAGCCGACCGGAGTTTTAAAACCAGGTGTAAAATTTTAGATAAACAAGGATTTTGTTAACTGGCTGTATATGATAGTATTATCACTGAAAATGCAAAGTACAAATTTTATTATAACCGAGTAAAAATAAAATTAATATTAAAGTACTGATTTATATTGTTTGGTAGGGAATAAGTTCACTGTATTAATTTACATGCTTATGTACGACTAATAGTAACTAAAGAATACTTCCACCAGTGACTTGACAAGGATATATATTGTTATAAAATTACGCAAGGTATTATTATATCAGAATTCTCGCAGCTTCGATTTCGTTCGAAGCCGTCGCTTCGTTTCGCATATTGCCTCTCGCGAAACTTGACTATTACGTAACCCCTCTTACCTCGCCCCTCCCACCCTTTTCACGCGAATATATCACGAACTTTGGCACTCTATTAACTTTTAAAAACGTAATAAATCTCAATAAAGCTTTCTTTGGCGCTCCGGGCGTCGGGCAAAAGTTCATAAAAACAAACCGTGCATCCTCGCCGTTGCCTTCAGCAGTCCGTGATAAAACAACATCCTATTCCCGATGTTTAGTTTTCGCGAGAACGGAAATATATCCGACATGGAGCATGTTCATGGACAGTTTATTAAAGCCGCGTTAATTTCGTCCAGGAGAGCGGAACCGATACGCGGGGACACAGCGCGAAATTATATAATATATCGTGCAAGCCACTCCGCAATTTGCTCGAACCTGGGATGGGAAAACTTCTGCAGTTTTTCAATGGGTTCTTTTATTTATAACGGCGGTAAAGGAACTTTTTACCAAAGGAGTTCGCGCCCCGAGTTTCAACGAATATATATATAGAGGTTTGTAAAAAATAAATGAAGTCGCAGAATGTACAAGCAAATATAGTATAAGTAAATATAATAGAAGCAAATGTAATATAAGTAAATATAAGATTTTATTTTCGATAAAATCCTGTTTAAAACGAACCCTTGAGGATTTTTAGAGAAATGGCATTTTAAGCCGGAACGCCTGCTTAGCGCGAAGAAGCCTGATCGCGAAAATAACAGATTACGATACTTCAATCTCGGAGGTGACTCCATTTTAATTTCCGTTCGCATGATCGCGACAGTCGATTGCTCCGGCTCGCGTTCCATTGCTCGGGGAGACACGGCGTCGTCGTCGATCGAATCGATCGCCGTAAGGGCATTCCTTTTATCTCTTTCAACAACGAAAACAACGAGAAAAGCGAACGAGAGAGCGAGAGAGGGAGAGAGAGAGAGAGAGAGTGAGGCGAGGACAAGGGGGTCTCGCGTCGCGCTTGCGAGAAACAGCCATATCGATCGGGGGCGAAGCGCAGAGAACCGGCGAGCGTTTCAAATCATCGCGGCGAGGAAACCGGACCAAGAGTCTCTCTGCCTCTTCCTCTACCTACTTTCCCCTCCTTCTTTCTCCCTCGAAGTAGCCTCTGTCTTCGAACTTCAATCCGTTTCCTCGTTTCCCAACTCTTTCGTTAGCGAGGAGTAGACTCATTCTGCATTGTTGCGAAAGTTTTTCGTGAAACAACCTTCCAACAGCGTCCTTCCTTCTGTCCGCGCATTTGTAAGAGACGTTGTTGCTCCTCGAAGCGAGAGTTATTAGCTTCCCGTTGTAACGATAGACTCCGCGGAGTAGCTTCTCTGCTGCTGCTGCTGCTGCTGCAACGTGCCTCTCCGATTCTCTCGTTCCTTGGTTACCAGACGATCTCCCCGGCTCGCCGCTCTCGCATTTGCAACTCCTTCCGACGTCGCGCCTTCTATACGCTACCGACAAACTTCGAAATCCAACGCGTTCCGATGCCTAAGCATTGTCCACAGTGTCTGACATTTTTAGACAATTTATATTTCATTAACCCATTGCAGTATCTCGAGAAAATCAATTTGTCAAATTGTCAAATAGTCCAGTTTTGTTTGCGAGCCAAGGGACAATTGCAAAGAATTTACTATAATTCTTCCAGCTATTTCAAAGCGAACGCCGTAACTATTCGCGATCCTTGAAAGAGAACGCGACGAAAAAGCTCGCGTGGTCCTCGTTTCATACATTTTGTTTCAACGCCTCTCTTTTTTTCTAGTTACACGCGTACAGAGTCGCGTGCTATACGCTACTAGTTTTGAAATACATTCAGGTGAATACACGGCGACGTCGGCGGCGTGCCATGGTTCTCGCGTTTCGTCGTTAGTTGACGATTTCCAGCTTGTTGCGTTCGCGTTCGCGCCGTTTCGAAAGGGGGGAAACGCTTGCCGCGCGGCTCGTTTCGTACCGGAAATGAATCGAGTGCTAAGAGGAACTTCAAGATACGAGCGTCGGCGAAATATGTAAAGCGCAATTACGGGGGCCGAGGACCGGCGACACGGCGACCGGATCATTTTCGAAATAAAATCTCGACAAACATTTATTAGAAAATGTTTTCGCGGTCGTTGGACAGGTATCGGAGGTGTGGATGTTTCACTATGACTCGTTTTATGCTACAGTGATTAGTACTAATTGTCCTCATTTATTAGACTTCGACAATAGACTTTGATAATAGAAAAATTTAATTTGATTTCGACTTAGAAAAAATTAATAATATTCACATTTAGTAGAGCTTGCTAGACTAGGACTAGAGTCCTATTGCTACCCAGGAATTATATAAATTTTTATAAAAACAAGGCGACACAATCCTAGTCCATCTCTCCCCTCCTTTCCCTCCTTGTACACCTCGAGGAGTTTGATTAAAATCAGCGTCACACGTGGCACGCGAGCGCATCTTCGCGCCTCCCTGTCTGCTCGTTGTCCAGGTTGTATTTGCATCGAAACGAGGCTTCCTCGCCGCATAGTTACGTGATAATGTATCTTGGTTCTTGTGCTTCGCGTGTACACGGTATATATTCGGCGGTGGCGGCGGCCCTCGCGTTGCGCGCGGATAGCTCTGTTTATTACTTGACAATTAGAGTATAGAGCGCCAGACATAGGTAACGAGATGTCGAAACTGCGCCCGGAGATTATTCGAATACCTACGGCGCCCGTGCATGAAACGCAAGGGCCGGAACTTCTGCATGCGTTTCACGATGATGCCAGTCTAATGCACGAACGTACACGCCGTGGAACAAAAGCATTCGCATAGCAGCACCAGCAGCACCGCATAGTAGCAGCACGCTGCATAGTAGCAGCACGCCGCAACGGAAATACAAGATCTGTGCACACAATGCTGGGCAATCTGCGGCTCCGACGAGCACGCGGTTCTTCCAATGGCGGACACGCTCGGGATCTTCTTTTGCAACCGTGCAAAAATTGTCGCGACTTCAGGAATTTTTGATTTAAAGAAATTGTTGTACGAGTCGCGAAACTCAATTTCATGCGCATAGAATTTTGTTATATAAAATTGAAATTCTAGAAGCCAAACAAATTATTTTAAATTTCCAGTTGAAATGGCTTCGAGCGCAAAGGGTTGGTCGTTCGCGTGCCACGCGTCTTCGCCGCTTTCCCGTATAAAAATACCAAGAATCGCATTTTCGCTTGTCTCGAGTTCGGGTCTGTGCAATCAGCACGACAGTATCCGCCGTTTCTGGTTGGTTGCTAATCAAAACAAAATTGCTTACTTATCCGAGCGGAACGCTTCGCGAAACTTGTGTACGCCCTGGACAGAAACGGCAAGTTTGCCCGGCTGAGAGAGGGTCGCAGAGGGGCGAGAGGGTTGCGACGCGTGGCTCCGTCCGACCCCACACACCTTTGGCACCTCCGTGATTCTGTCCGCTCTCGCCTCGTCACGCGATACGACTTGTAAATGCGATCGTTACAGATAATAACGAAAGTACGCGTGACAAACGGCCGTGCCATTAGTACGTAAAGAATAACGGAGCTGTTTGATGTCAATTAAATCGTCGCTCTTTTTACCGGGTCGTCTTTGCCGAATAAATAAAGCTTCGATGCTTTCGAGGGACGTTTATGCAGTGCTAAATCAATGATGGAAATGGCGGAAGCACAAACGGTGTGGAAATGTGGCAAACGCGGTGAGGAAATGTTTGTTGTAAATTTTGATAAGCTGGCGGAAATTGAAAAGTCGACGTGCAGCTCTTAGGATATATTTTAACCCTTTGCGGTCGGGTGACGACTATGAGGCGCCGCTAAAAATTATTATGCCACGTTTACGAATAATTTTTATCATATTTACTGAGTTGCGGCTCGGTTTAACCGAAACACCCCGTACACGAGCGACCGCATTACGGCGGAACGTCGCGACATATAGATGTCGTTCCGCCGGTAAATTTCGAAACATAATTCCGCCGGTATTTAGAGATCCACCAAAGCCAGAACGAACTTCGGTAATTTCGATAATCATGCCCGGCTATGCGCATAACACTCCCTCGGCTAAAATTCGATTTTAATTATCTCGTTAATGCCGAACGCCGGCTACGAGTCTCCCCTGGCTAGCAACCGGCATTCTCATGCCACCTAATACCGAAACACGGCCAAACGAGAATTACCTTTTCCGCCGAGTGTCGGCTCTCGTCCGCAAAGGGTTAAACCCGAGAGTCACACCCAGCTCGAGGCACCGGGTTTTGCTTTACAGAAGAACACCGTTCGACGATAACTCGAATGAAAAATGCATGGAAATATTAATCGTTCCGCGCCGTAAAAGAATTGTATGCATTCATGAACGGTTCCCCGCGTTCCGATCTCCTCGTTTACAATTATTCTCTCCGGGCGAAATGTTTCATTGATTTCCAGCGGCAGAGAGTCGTGTCGAATAATGAATAGAATATTTTCACGGTTCTGTATTTTCCGCGCGCGGCGCGCGATAACAAGGGACCACCCGAAAGGTGAGAATTCTGGCAACATATTCGAAATGTGTGTTCCCACCGATTCCCGCATGAAAATTCGCTGCAAAATAACTAGTCGCCGGACGGAGACCTGTAACGATATTTTATCGTTCGAAAACCGTCGACGGAACAACAACGAAAAATATACAAACTTTTTAAACGGATTAACGATATTATTCGGTATTTATTTGTACGATACCTCATGTTGCGCAGCGTGTTTCCTCCAAGTTTGCACCTGCAAGAAGAACGAAGGACATTAGAAAATATTCGAAGACTTTTAAATAAATTTTTTAGGTATTTTTATCGTAACAGATGGACGGTGGATATTTATGCAATTTAAACATTGCTCGCGTTGATTGAAATACGCGGAAGCTATATAAATACAGCTGGTAATTTTAATATTTGGGCAGTGTAATATTTTTACTGTATTTATTTTTATTGTGGTAAAATTAATATCATTTTCACTGAGAAAAATGGTCGGGTATAATGATATAGAAGCTCCATGTTATTTATGCAATTTATAAAACTTTTACAATCGCGCCAAAGACTTTTATAATACCCTCTATTATTTCTAGACAGTGACGCAACAAGTATTCTTGCAGAATGCACGCCTCCCGTTACGAATTGTTAGAAAAAGTCTCAGTTGCTACTTAAAAAGGTACCAACAATTCCCAGAGAGTCAACTCCGAGTGCTGATCAAAAATTAAACAATAGACATATAAAAAGAGATCGTTCGCCGCGCAGCAGAATACTCTATGGAGAATATCCCCGTAAAATTTGAAGCGATTCGGACGCACAGTTCCGGAGATTTCGCGCGACGGCCAAGTTGAAAAATGTAGTTTCGAGAGAAGCTGTAAAAAGAAGTTTCAAGATAACTTTTCCCTTCGAGAAAGTCGGATTTTTTTCTTAAACTTTATCTTCAGCTCGGTAAACGTTCGAATTTCGAAATATCGCCGTCGCGTTCTATGCGCTCGAAACTTTTAAGAAAAGTAGAAAAAAAGAAAATCGATCGCTTCCGAACCGCTCGAATTAAAAAAAAAGAAATACCTCGCCGCTTTTGGCTCTGGTTTCTCAATTATTTCGCATAGCTGAAAATAACGCGACGATATATTTATAAAATATGAATAAAAATCAAGCGTTTCGTATTCGATCCACTCCCGTGTTTGTCGCGAACGCGTGCAACAATTCCGGGTCAATTCGGAAGTATAATAATCGGCGTGTGTATTTATCTCGCGAGCAATTAATAACGCGCGTCTATAATTTAACCGGGATTATGCGCGAATATTACACAGATAAATTCGTTGGCAACGGAACACCGACGAATTTATTTATCGCGCATTAATCTTAATTTATCAATTTAGGACGCGCGGCTATATTTAATAATAATAACAACAGGTTTAGAAAGGCACGAGACGCGCGTTAAATGAAAATCTTGTAACGCGAGTCGCGATTTCAACTTAATTTCGTAAGCATATTCGAGCGTGTGCCGCGTTGCATCATATCGGCCATTAGAATGCGTCGACGGAGGATATCTTCGAGTGCATCGAACGGTACGTTACTGCGTGACCGGAACTCGATTACGGATTCTCCTAAATACGGAACGAGATGCCGTTAAGCGAGACTTCTTGTCGTGCGGATGTGTCTATGATATTTGATGCGTGTTCGTATTACAATCGCTCGCGACTTCGAAATGCCTTCGATTTAATAATAAATATTAACACTGGATTTACCAGCAATTCAAGTATACCTATTTCTACCAAGCCCCGTAAGAATGCTGTCGATTTAATAATAAAGATTAAATAGCGAAATTTTAACGATAAAAGCGTCAGATTGGTATTGTAACCTCAGGTGTAATGATACGTCACTAAATAATTAAATAGTATAATTAAACATTATCGCTAAGCACTGACCACTTAATCACTGCTTCTGCCGTCTCGATGACCGCCTCTTATCACAATTCCCACGAATAATAATTTTGAGACACTTTGCATATCACAACAGCAGCAACTTCACTGCACTCACCGAACATTCGAGAACATTCGAAAAAAACCGTTTTCGAGACGACGCCATATCTGCGCGTAGAAAAATCATCCGACGATTTCCGCGCACGTTTTAACTCGACGACATTCGGATGGCAACTAAAGATCGTTGCAACGGTGAGTCGCAATAATTTGTTCTCTACGTTCTATTCAGGAATTCTAAGAAGTTTACGTGCGTCTCGTACTCGACGCGAAGCACAACACGACCTCACGCAAGGTCGAAATCAATGGTGGGGATTATATCGGTTACATGTATATTATTTTTCAGTTGATGCGTTCTTGTCCTTGGAAGCAGTCGAGTTCCACGGTGTTCTGAGCTATGGTGGACCTCCATGGATTTTTACTGATCTTTGCTGCACTCCTGTGGTCAGCAGTGGACATCCACAAGGTAAGTGATGATTATTCGTATAATTATCAATGGTGTTTCTTCAAATGTATGCTTTCCATTGATTAAGATTATTTTTTTGTATTTTCGTTATTTATTTTAGAAGAATATATTATTCGTATTTGTGTCCGCGACAGATCTTTATCACGTTATTATAATGTCTATTACTGTGTCATTATTATAATGCAAAGGGTTAACTCTTTGCATTTGAAAAGGTTAGTTCTGTTCCTTACACTTCGACATCGTTACGAAAGTGAAGCGACGCTGAGCATTGTAGAATCCTCTCGAAAGCCGCCATTGAAATACACGCATCTATAGCGAATTAATTATAGTCGTAGCGTCGGTTCCACGATCTTTTGTTATCGAGGCGTCGACGTATCCATTCGGCCAGCACCCCGTGGAATCTCTGTTTCCATCGATCGTTTTGTTCTTTAGCCACCCACCGTATTTGGATGCAAAACCAATAGTAGTAGTATCATTGACAACGTTGTGTGTAGCAGACAGTTGATCTTTCGAATTGAAATTAACTATCAAATCGACGGGGACAGCGTGACACGTACGCCGACGTGTCTCTCGCACCTGGGATAGAGTTCCAATGCCGATCACATAGGAACGAGATTTTCAATTGGAAAATTGATGATTTTCAATCGAACACAGGCGGGGACCGGCAACGGTAAATCTATCCGTTCACTCGTTGAAGTAGTGACGCGAAAACTCTCATTGAATATTTCAATGATACTCTAAATCGTTGTACTATCTTTATTGTATACATATTTCTAAATATCGGGCGTTTTCAAATCATATTTTTTATTATTTATATTATCGTTAATTCTTTCGTAATTTCTTAGAATCGTTTTCTTTTGCCTCGAGAGTTGTATAAAGAAAAACTGTGGTTTTCCAGCGAACCATAATAATTCCTGGGAGCGCAAATTTTCATAGAATTCTTTTGGAATTTGCATTCGCGCGAAACTCACGGAAACACTGAAATAAGTACTTTCACAGCGGTTTCGCGTTCACCCGGCTCTCATTTAATTGGGGTTATGTAAATTCATTCATTATGCAAAGTCTGAAGTTCCTCTTACGTCCCCTCGTTAAATCTCTGACACAATATCGACCGTCGCCGCGAAGCGTCTCAAGAAAATATCGATTCCACACGAACGTCCTATTTCTATTCTGTCTTCGTTCTATTTCGCCTTCGGACCGAAACTTTGATGACGAGCCGAACTATGCGTCTCGGATCAAAAAGAAAGCGTCGACGGATTTTAGGCAAGTAAGAAAGAAAGGAAAATTTACAGGAAATTTATAGCACTATATTTGCTGCAACAGGACATCATTGATTGGCCATAGAAGCGTTCCAACGCTATACTTATTATACAACAAACTTTAATGTTTAGATATTAATGGATGAGATTTAATTTCAATTTAATAGATGCGAAATCACTTAGAAATTTAGTAAATTATATTCCGAATTTTCGTAGCGAGTCTGGAATGCTATTGGTTAAGTAAAACTAAAATTAAAAATGGGAACAGCGGAGCGAGCGGATGCAAAATGAAATATCGCTTCGATGCGCATAATTTGCAAGAGGTTAACGTTACGCTAATAATTTCGTTGGTAGGGCGCGAATGGAAATCAAGTTTTCCAAGCGTATCGATCCATTACAGCTGTTCCTTCCGAGACTTTCCGCGGATGCCTCGCAAGCCCGCAGTTTCACCGTCGAGGCTGGAATCGTCGCTGGGAACTTCGCAGTCGACGAAAGTTTCGAGTTTCCGAACTGACGGGGAAATTCTCTTAGCAACAATAAGACCGATTATCTCGAACGGCTGAGTCGACGTTCGATCCCCCCCTCTGGCATATGGCGGCAACGTTTACGCCGGTTCTCCACCCGGTGGATCGGAGCCTCGGGCGCCTCGCGTTCCACGCTCGAAAGCAATCAATTCGCTGCCGTTTTATATGTTCTTTCGCGTTCCCGGGTATCACGGTCCGCTAAAATTGATAAATAACCGCTGGTGAATCCGGAAGCAATTAGAGCCGACCGCACGCGCACGTGTGCGCCGCGTCTTTAATTTCTCCGCGACGCGTCCGCGGCAGCCATTTCCCGACCAGCGACGCTGATCGGTTAAGAGAACGCGAAACCAGAGATATCGCTGACCCGATATTTTCAGATCTCGCGAAAAACAATGGGAAACTACCAACTTTACCTTCGCTCCGCAAATTGTATTCGATTTTTTGCAAATCGAGCTCGCATTTCCGCAATTCGAATTCTCACGGTTTTACAAATAAAATTCTCGCACTTTTGCAAATCAAGTTCTCGTGCTCTTACAAATCAGATTCGTGCATTCGCGAATCAGATTCGTTCCTTTGAAAATGAAATTCGTCCTTTAAGAAATCAAATTCATCGTTTCGCAAATCATACATTCGTCGTTCTGAAAATCAGATTCATCGTTCTGCAAATCAGATTCATCGTTCTGCAAATCAGATTCATCGTTTTGCAAATCAAATTCACCGTTTAAGAAAGCAAAGTCGTCGCTTTGCAAATCAAATTCGCCTCGCGGAGAAATCAAATTGTTTCTTCAAGAAATCGAATTGACCATCTCGCCGGCCAACTTCTTCAACTTTGTTTCGTTCCTCTAAAAACATGGATCACCATGGACGGGACAAAATGGATCCACGAACCGTGGTCGAAAAGTTTATTGCAAAATTTTACACTGTACTTTCATTTCAGCGCGGATAACGCGCGCACAGCGAGGAAATCAAAATATTCGCGTGTTTTGCTTTAAATCCGTTTCCGATCGCGGTAATAATTTCGTTTAATTTTCCCCCCGTTACGTAATGTAAGAAGCGACTGCGAATTAATATTTCCCCGTGGCAAAAAGACGTCGGAGTAAAGTCGGTAATATTCCCGGGGAAAGCATTTCCATGTCGCGCTGCGAAAATTCGTTATCGAGAATTGGAAAGTTTACGAGAACGTGCGCGCGTTTATTTAAATGAAGTAGGCGCTCGCGTTAATACACGCGCCCTCCGAGAGAGAGAGAGAGAGAGAGAGAGAGAGAGAGAGAGAGACTCGGCGAAACTACGACAACGATGAAGAAAAAAAGTTACGATAATAAAAAAAAGAAAAAGAAAGAAAAGAGAAAAGCTTGGAATCGAGCGAAAATACGTATTAAAAATCTCTGTCGTTTTAATTATATACGGATCGATACTTCCATGGATTTATATCCGCGGATTTAATTTTCTCTGCGTTTCCAATGGATTTTAAACAAAGGTAAACGTACGACGCGTGTATCTTATTGTTATTTTACGGTGCACATTTTTTTCTCGACTGCATATACTATAAAGTAGTGTAATAGAATCTCGTTGCCATCGAACTGCGATGAATTAATTAATTCGGGTACGATACAATGATTAATACACGCGATTAAGGTATAATAGCGGATAAAATGTATCGAAATGAACGATGATTTATTGCGTGTTCTATTTAATTGCGAATGAGCCGAAATTTATATCGTCGTGCAGTTCTTTCATAATTATTATCCGTATGATATTATTATTTTATAATGAACTGATTTAATATATTGAAGGGGTAAAATAATTTCATTTTTGGATGTAAGAAGAAAAATCGCTATTTTTTCAAATAATTCACTGTATAGTAAGCTAATCTAATTTAACATCTTTAATAACAAATTCTAGTTATTTGATCCGCATTAGTATTAATCAGTGCTATATTAATATCAACATTATTCATTGCTCGTGCCACGGCGATCAAAGTCTGTTCGAAATACCATATTAATCAATCGTCAAAGAGGAGATCCGTCTGTCTTTCATTTCGGATCCGCGATATAAATTGAACATAAAGACCGCCGTTAGAGATACGGCAATGATTAATCGCTTCTTTCTACATCAACGTAATATATTGATAACGAAGCTGGCAGGAGGATTACGCCGGTAGTCCAATAATTTATTAATTTTCTTGGAACAGCGTCGGTAGCCGAGGTTGCGCGAGTCGTAGGAACAATCGCTCGCGCCGTACTGTATCGCGCGCATATTTTGATTATCATTCGCCTCCATTGGAAATCCTTCGGCTGTGAATTCTTTTGTTCCCGACGGATTCGTCTCCGTTCCCCTCCGTGTTGCTTCGCCATTCATTATTCTCATTAACTATTTAACGTCTCGCGTGTCCCGGCCCTCTCCTATCCTACGAGTGTCTTAATTAACGTGTCTTCGGCGTTAACCCATCGAGGACGAGCCGCGCGGTCCCGGACTCGTTTTCAATTCTGAATCGGTTTTATCGCGCTGTTGGCGGTCCGTTTCGTCCTTTTGCCAACGACGCTGTTTCGCAGAATCGTGGAGGACGATTTTCTCTAATCTCGAAATCGAGGGAAACAGAAATCAAAGAAAAAGATAGCAAAGTCCATTTCCCTCGAATTGGATTACAGCAAGTAGTTATTAAATTTCATAGCATAGTATAGCTTAGTATAACATAGATTAGTATAACATATATATATTTACCACTGTTACAGACTATTAAAAAATTTTAAAATAGCAGGAGTCGTCCTCGAAGACCGTCTGTTGCTAAACGAAACAGATTCTTGACAACCCCTTCTTGCTCGCACTTCACGAGGGTTGTTTGCGCTTCAAGTAGGGTAATTTCACACCGATATAGCTTCGCGTGTTACGTTATACCGGGTGTGTCGCGCAACTGGTGGCACAACCGGATAGGGACGATTTTACGTCCACGAAATAAAATCGAAAATATGGAAGAAATGATTTTCGCTTTCGAAAAAAATCAACTAGTTGCTCGGTTGAAACTGGCGGCGCGATAACCACCCCTTGATTATGGAGGAAAAATAGAGGGATATTTTTGCTACGTTGCGTTGTGGTTAGAAATGATATATACAATGAAAAATCATTGATAAATCAGTATGGCAGTTTGGCACGGAGTCGTGCGGGGTTGAAGACCTTTCTCCTTTCCGTATTTGAGATAGGCAACTTTGTGGCTAACCCTTGGAAATTCTCTCGTGGAAATATACGCGTGTAACGCGGGAGAAACTAAGCATCAAAATAAAGGAAATGGGGCACATCGGGCTCGTATTTCTTTAGATTTAATATCTCGTGAAATAATCTTGCCCGGATACAACATACGCGAGAGCCGCGTTTAGCATTCAAACCGTGCCACGGGGAGAGTAGCCCGCACTTGCGGCGACATCCGACAACTTAATTACGTGATCGCCATTTCCGAAAATAATGCCGCGCCCCTACGAAATCTGGATCGTCGAACGTAAATAGCATTTTTATTTACGAGATAACGAGTGCCCTTAATTTCGGCCATTCACTGAATCTTTCTCCAACGAAATGAAATAGGACCATTTATATAAATAAATATAATATTATCGTATTATATTTATTATCATATTTATCTTATTATATTTATTATTATTATATTTATCCTATTATTATCATTATTATTATTAATAAGATCGTTTATGATATACTTGTTCGCCGTGAAATATTGTGAGCGAGCGAAGCACCGTTCGTTCGTTAAGATTTATGAAGCTATAAAAATCTTACATAGAGAAGCCCTTAGCCTGTTCCGACGCGTGGTATGACGCGACCGAGTATGGGTCAACGAATATACGTACCATCCCTTCAAAAACAGAAACGAAACTATGGTGAAAACGTTGAAAAATATGTGCGGGGGAAAAAATCTGCTATTTTATCCACGTTTCGGACTCCCCCGCGATATAATTTTAGTACATATATACATATATTGCAATTTTAACCGTCGACACTCTGAGGATTCTTCTGGCAATTTTGCAACGCGAACTGAAATTGAAATAAAAAAATCATCGCGCTGCTGTGAAATTTTATAGGAATTAATAAATAAAAGCTTGCGCGTTTTCATTTGTATATTTTACGCGATCACCTTGCAGTGTTTAAATCACGTACAAATTCGAATCCTACAAAATAAAAATTTATTTTCGTTAGAAAAAGTAGATTGTAAATTGCTTTTCTTTCCTAAGCCTATTATACATATACGTGCCACTGAAGTCTGTTACACATACTATAGCACAATCGATAATAATTTACCATTAAATGAAACGAAGGCCGCAGGTACGCGGAAGCTGACAATAAAACGAGCATTTAAATACTAGAACTGTCCCCCGTTGACCGGACAGTAGGGTTTAACCGCGTCCTGCCCCGTAATTCAAGCTCAGCATAAGCATTCGCGTCTTCGGCAAGGGGGGTGAGAGCGCAATCTCGCGTGAATCGTAAGCACGTGTACGAACGACTATTGGTACGGGGTTATCGTAAATTTCCGTCCGTTCTTGCGGCTTCTTTTCTTCCCTCTGTCTCTTCCACCCTTTACCCGCGATTCCGCACGGGCAACAATTTTCCTCGACCGAACTTTTGTTCCGTAGCGTCGGTTCGCCGGATTTGTCCCCGAGTTTCCACCGCCCCCAACCTAACGGCGTTATTTCCGTCGTACGCCCACCCCTCCCTATCGGACCATTTATTTATCTGCAGGCGTCGTCGTCGTCGTCTCTTGTTTACCACCTGGTTAACAATAAGCGTCTACCCAACGCCGATCGAATCGCCGATTCGTCGCGTTTTATTTCACAATGATTTCACCCTCTTAATTTCGAACTACGATACATTATAGCTGGCAACTCTTGACAAAATATTTATTAAATAACAATTCCTTTTATTTAAAATAATTTAATACAGTTTTATGAATTTGAAAGTTACGACATTTAGAAAATATTATCGGGAGGAATATTAGTGGCTGTACGTCGAAAAATATTCCATCGATGCCAGGAAAATCGACAAGTGGACATCGATTGGTTCCAACAATGTAGAGAACGGCTCCCTGCGAAGACAAACGTCCGCACGGCGTACCGAGCCGAACAAAAGTTAATTCCGCCGGTCAACAGGTTAAGAGAGAGCGGCTCCGGACAGTGGACGCATTTCTAAATAAATCCGAGTCGCGTGCATACCTTTTTCCAGGAGCTTACAACAATACGACGCTCCGGCGGAACCGCGGAACAGATTTCCCGGCCCAATCAACCGTAATCCGTATTCACTGGTTCTTTTACCGCGGTCCCATAACCGCGGAAGGGGGGGCGTTATGGTACGCTCGCGGAGAGAGACTAACTCGACGGCCAAGAATTTTGCAATCTACGCGAGGCTACGGATTACCGAGGAACCGCGCGCGCCGGTAATGAAAGTGGATGTGGACGAAATGGGTGGCGCGAGCGCGCTGTGTTTCTCAGATGATACTTTCATATTTACTCCGTCGAAAGGGGTTGTCGCGACGGCGAAACAAGAAACGAGGAAATCCAGACCGGTGACGGGAACCGTCTCGAAGTCGCGAAAACGCGGACGGAAAAACGGGAATGAAAAGCGGGCACGTCGCCGCGGTGCTCTCGCGGTCTACGAGCTCTCTCTCAGATTCCCTAGATTAAAAGATCCCTCGCGATTCAAACGCATTCTTTTAAATCTGCTTACCATCGCCGCGAGCTGCGACGGGCCTTTCTCTTCCTATTTTGTCAGCTTTTACGCTCCTCTCCAACGCGTTCAAAAGCCATTCGTAGACGCGAGTTATACTACTAGCTTTCTTCCTGATATTCGGTCGATTATCTTCTAGGAAATTTTTATGATACAGGGTGTCTCTGAGGTCATTCGACGCAGTTTCCTTTTTAGAGAAACTACGAGCCTAGCAAATTTCTGTTCGATACTTCCGAGGATAATCGGCCGGAGATGCGACGCGCGTACCCCGTTGTACACGTTCGCTAGGAGATATAGAAAATATATCTCTCTGAAGAACGTCGACAATGCGAATTCGTGTCCATTTTCCTTTCGCACCAGCTTTCGGCTTATCGGAGCACCGGTATCCTCGGAAACGCTCCTATCCACCGTTAGGGAAAAAAGTCCGCAGCTACTACAGGGGTTGTTGGATCAAGCGGAACTTGTACGCCCCTATCGCGCGCATCCAATTCCGTGGAACCTTTCCTGCGGAGAATACCGAAAAACCCGTTGACCAGGATCCCTCTTCGCCCGTAAATACCCGGGCGATCCGGATCCATGGCAGAACCGATTCCTAAAAGGAACCAATCTTTAATTCCTTTTCCAACGCGACGCGATCGACTCCGCTGCGCCTTCCACCGGAAACGCTCTGCAAATTTATCCAAAGCCGTTTTTACGAAACTAGCTCACGCGCGGAATGTCTTGATAAAATTTATGGTATTTATGATGTTTGTCATGATATTTGAGGTGTTTATTATATTTATTATATTTTATTATATTATTTATTGTATTATGTTATTTTATTATATTTTTCACATTTATAATAATAATAATAATAATAATATTTGTATTAGAGCTTCAGATATACGCTACGATCGATGCTGTAAGATTTAATTTCCGTGTTACCAGATACGCATGATAAACCTTACGCCGGTTTGTATAGTTGGTGTCGTTTCAATCTCCCTCGCATTGACAGACATCCCAACTCCAACTCGATCACGCTCTTTGTAAAATGTCTCCCGAAAGTCAGGTTGGGTCTATTGAGACCGCGACAACTTCACCGACGCTCAGTAAACTCTCATACATCATATCGTTCTCAATGTACGTTGCCCTCGCGGCGCTAATAAATAGTATTAATAAATACCTAGGGCATTAATAAACACCCAGAGTATTAATAAATACCTAGAATATTAATAAATACCTAAAGAATCGCGAACACCTATCTGCTTCGAAAGAATCGTAACACATCCTCGAAGGATTTTATCTGCTAAAGGAACCGGACGCCCTTCTGCTCATTAAAAGAGAACACATTGCGCGAGAGAGACCCCGGTGCTATTGTTAGCCGGCAAATTCTATTCCGAGCTGTTTCCTTCAGAGTAAACCGAATCGAAGAAGTTGTCCTCCGGCTTCTACAAGGCCCTTACCCCTACATAGAATTTCGATTTACCGTACCTGATCCCAGACACACCGCAAATGGACTTCTCGCAGATAGTTTGTCCTCTCTCTTCATTGGGGCACGTGAAAACGAGGTTCCTCGACGAAAGTCGCTCGATACGAAAGCCCAACGCGGTGTTCGCTATAATTACTTTCGTCCTACACTTAGCAAAGCGGATGTGATTCTAAAAGATCGTTCTTTGCCTTGCACTTGACCGTTTCTTCTCGCCTCTATTCCGCCAACTTTCGACATTTTAATTATAAAGTATCGTTCTACCATCGATCCGAGTTATCGCGCTTTCGTTAGTGTTTAAAAGGGCGTGCAAAGGCACGATTTTTAAACATTTGGATCGAAGCAATAACTGCGAAGATAATTCAGTATTTAATTAAATTTTTAAGCTGGCGTTAAACCCAATTCTTGGCCAGCTATATAATAATAAATTAAATTCTATTCATAGCCTATTGGTATAAATTAAAATTTTATATATATCTGTAAATGTTATTGCTAGCTTTTTTGACAATTATGGGCCCTGTTGGTAATACAATAATGACCAAATATCCTGCAAATAGAAGTAGTCGGCGGTAGGGGGGCGCGCGCGGTTAAATATGCAAATTACTTTTATTGCTGAAAAGTTTGACGTTAATGGCTCGCTGAAAGTAGAGCCCACGGAGCGGCGCTTTTAATTAGGCGCGTACCATTCTTATCGCTAATGGGACACTTTCCCGTTCATTTTTCACTAATTGAGGCGAGCCGAAGGAGAGACGGTACAGAAAGGTATTATCGCATGTTACGGTTAATGAAATGCTCGCGACGCGATGTAATTTACCATGAACCGGGGGAGACGAAATGCAACGATGCAACGATTTGAAAGCGCCGAGAACGATTTAAGGACTCGCGGCGAAGCTATGGAGAAACCCTTCATCATTTTATGGGGTGGACGATGAAATGGCTAATTTGCCGGTGATTTATACCCGCAAGGTATTTATTACTTTTATTTAGGAAATATTTAGGATATACTTTATGCATCGATCTAAATAACTCTCAGATCACGTGCACCACGAAGCCGTTCAGAATTTTTTAATCGATTCAAATGGGTCACCATGTATATTATATAATTCTTGGAGAGCAAATGAATCAGGGAATGCAAACAATGAAATCTTATTTTATGAACCATGATGCCTTTATGAAACTTAGAAATTTCTTACAAATACGATTCTGTAACATGTGCTGACCATGGCTGACCTAATACTGACCCTTGCTACTTAAAAGTACATACAATCTATATAAAATATTATATCGTGTTTCAATAAGAATTTTTAAGAGAAAATATAAAATTCTGTTATTTATACCGATTGTCATATGGATGCTGGATGTATCCGACATTCGTTAATATTGGTTACCGAAGGAATGCCGGATATAATGGGCAGTCGTACCGAAAGGGTTAATAAGTTTCATGTAATATAAGGGGAGGGACTTTAACACAAAACAGGTACAGTATCGGCCAACAAGGCTTTTGTATAAGAGCCCTACGTGCGTCTGGTGCCGTAGGTCCGCCGGGCACCGGACACCGTTTCGACTGCGCAACTCGCCGGAGAAAGGGTCGGGAGAAAGGGTTGGAGCAGGTGGACCCAGCGGCTACTCCCTGTCGCGTCTCCCCCGGCAGGGTGAGACCTCGCTTCCTGCAATTAGAGAGATTTCGTTCCACGGGGGTGTGTAGGCCACTGTGTGCGGTTTTAGCGGACAAAAACTCGACTGCCCCTTCAGCTACCCCGTAGAGGTGGTCGTACGTGTTTTTCGAAGATTTCCTCCAGGTAAAACAAGGGGCGTTAAGAGCTCCCTGATGGACACGGGTTTCGTTCTACGCCCAAGGAAAACACTTTCGAGTAAGCGAGAATATTAAATGAGCACTTCGACTGATAAACCCTTTGCGGCCGGTCAACGTTCGAGCACTCGGTTTTGTTACGTGGATTTTCGTGGGCTCGGGAAAAATCGATTCGACGACCACGTGAATTCATTTGTAACCTTTTATGTTGTATCAATTATTTATCTTGTTGAATTGTTTAATATCCAGGTTAAAGAATTGATAAATCAATCTTTACTGATTTTTAAGGTATACGATTTTATCGAGCCTCTCTATAGATTATTGAAAACATTTAATAAATTGCTTTTAAGTAAATTTTCTCTCAAGTCTAAAAAATGATTTTCATATCAAATATTCGTTCATAATTATGCTCACGCTGTACAAAATTTCGTCATTAAATTGATAAAAGGATATTGTCCCGCATTATCTCGATTTTCAAAGGACCGCGTAAATCGTCGAAGGGTAAAACTAGATTTCGAAAGCGTTTATTAAATATTTTCGATATTCGTGTAATCAACGAGTTGCTTGTTCCTTCGAAATGCATAAACCAGCGCGCCGTGCTGTGAATTTTGCTCGCGTCGAATAGATTCCCGGAAAATAACAGGAGGACGAGTCAGATTTACTCCTTAATAAGGTGTTGGTCATATTTCAAACTCGGAGGCGTTTTGTTACTGGGAGAAACGAGACCATTACACCCCCCACCCCCTCCGTAGCTTATACGAAGGGTGTTTTCATCAACGTCCGGCAAAAAAAATGCGAATAATACAACTCATCAATCATCCGGCAGTTGGCGCCGGTTGTGATACATCAATTAAACTGAATAGACCCGGTCGTGGATGTATTGTAAAGTGAACGGAACGAGGAACGAATTATTCTGCTTTGTTGTCGCGTTAATTGTTTATGAAAGCTGCTGGAACACGCGTGGCAAATTTTCCTAATGCACGGAAAATAATTGCGTCAAGCGAATTTTTAGAATTCAGCAGAAATTATTTTTATCTTCTTCCGAGGCTATTTTTATTTAATATTTTAATCGCGGATTTAAACAGAGGATAGTAGAAATATCAGAATAATTTATGGAAATTCTTAAACTGCTTTAAAAAAATTCTGTTTGAAAAGAGTATGTAGATATTTTCAAGGATTTATCATTTTGTGTTTTATAGGACACTTTATATTTTATATTTATTTTATCATATATAGTATATATTTCATATTTATTTTATTATATATATTATATATACTATATTTATGTTTATTATATTTATTATACTTGTTTCGTTTATTTTACATTTATAATTTATCCTGATTACTTCACGAACAAATATGTTAGCGAAATTAAATTTCAGCAGCCAGACGCAATTAGCTAAGGGGTCTTAACGACCTTCGACACTCGGGGGCCCACTCATGCTGGGTCAAACAGCCATGACCTCGAGGTTTCGGACGTCTGCACGTGACAGGCAAATGAATCTCGCAGTCATTATTAAGCAATCAATGTCCTGGAAACCCGGAACAATACGCACGAATATTCGTCGGAAATTTCTCTCTCTCTCTCTCCCTCTGCCCCTCTGACTGACACCGCCACTCCTACGCTTCCACCATCGTGGACACAAGATGATAACCGATGGAAACATAGACAACGTTTCGTGACGCTAAATTTATTAATTTTTATAACAAGCAGAGAGTCCTATAACAATAAATATGATATTTGATGATTAGACTAAATGTCTCGATTGAATAAGGAGGCTATTGTGTTGCCGTCAGCTTCGTGACGAACCAAAGTCAATTCTGAGACTGACTTTCCAGTAGTCACTATAGCCATGCGCGTTAAATACCGTCGCGTGTTTATAAACCGGCGCGAGGAGACACCTTACTCGCTTCGAATCCCCGTAGTTAAGGAACATTCGAAATCTCGGCTGGTCGACGAATTTCTCCACCACAGACTCGATTAGATCGGGCCACGGTAGGGGTACTCAATTCTTACCGTGGTCTCAAGCCACCTGTGAAAAGTAAAATGCGGCTTGCCTTCACCTACGGATGATATCGCTTCTGATAGCCTTATTCATACCTACATGCAGCCGACATTTAGATATATATTTTTTGAGTAGTAACACCGGACAATAAAAATATAATTAATTGCCTTTTTATAGGAGACAAATACATATTAAAATTGATAACACTAAGTTCTTTCATATATGCAGTAGCTCAAAATTTGAAAATAAATAATAAGTAAACGAAAACCATTTAGGCTCGAAGATTTAATTGAGAGGTAAAACTAACTGTTCGAACAGTTTGTAATAAAGCGACGATCCATTTGCATGTAAATTCGTGCGTGTGCGGCTCGCAGGACCGGCCAACGAAATACAGACAAATTGGAATGTCGGGTATTTGCATTTTAATAAAAATTTCAGTATCTCTAATTCGGCCGGGGCGAGAATATTCGTCGGTAAATACGCGAGCGAAGAAATGGATACGAACTTATCATATTTTAGGTACGCCCGGCAGAATTCATTAATCGAAAGATTAAAATTAATTCCGACGAAATTAATTCTCTCGCTCGCGCGACGGCGCGACATACACTCAGCGACAAAAGTTAACGTTCCGGTTCTCTAATAAATATTCTCGCGTTACTTTAATAAATATACGTTTCGTTAAATTAAAAAACGCAATTATAGCAAAGTTGTAATAACAATTTTTCTGATTATTTTCCCAAAAAACGAGTTTCATTTTACAAAAGGAATTATCGGTGGCTCTCGTCGAAAGACCATTTATTTAATGGGGTAGAAAGGCTCACGAGACGAGGGTTGCGAAGCGCTAAATATCGGTAGATCTCGTCGTAAAATCCGTAGACAAGGTCGATTATCCGTGGATCCACGGAAGAATCCTTAATGCCGGCAGCACTGATGAGAACGTCCATTCGAAGCGTCGAGGTACCCTAAGCTGTCCCTCGAAAAATGGGAAACAATTTCGAGAGCCCGGAAGAGAGCCCTTATCGAGGGAGAGAGCGAGAGAGACAGAGAGGGGGCGCCGAAAAGACACGCAGAGGGAACTAATCGATAGAGCTAAGCCACTAAGACGCATCTACAAACTACGTTTCACAGTGGTCATCCGCGCGCGAATCCCCGGAATCCCATTCGCCCGAAATCCAGGAATATTAGAAGACAGAGGGAAGAAGATAAGAGGGAACGAGGCAGATGCCCGGTTTCCGTTGCCCCCGATAATGAAGATCGGCTGCAACCCCCCGGTAGAGAAACCAGTTTTGCGGCGGTCGCCTAACCGGGCGTGCCTGCGGAATATAGAGAACTCGATACGGCGACTCGCCGGTGACATGATAAAACGCGGCTAGATTATGGTCTGGCCAAAAGCTTTTACGAGCCCTCCCCCGCGAATGTTCCCCCCCGGTGGCGAGCCAATTGTCAGATTATGGGGACTTTCGATCGGCGGCGGTTACCTGCGCGAAATTACCGCGCCGCCGGGGTATATCGTCGACGCGGGAGAGAGAGACGCGAGCGGTCCAATTGCGCTATTCGTTCGGCAAAACCGGCGGAATTAGAATAGTTCTGATAATATAGTAACATTCTACTGTTATCACCGGCGGACGGTATTTGATCGTAAAGTAACCCGACTTAACCGACGGTAGAATGTTATCGTAACTAAAACACCGGCGAACAAGGGGATTAACCTGGTTCGAACGAAGTAACAAGCAGTTACGCCCGCTACGCGAGACACCAAAACCTTGAGAAACCACGAATTCGAGGAGAGAGAGAAAGAGAGAGAAAGAGAGAGTCTTTCGTCTGCCGTGGATAGTTACGGCGTGTAACGTGATACGCCCTGAGTGTCCTTTTTAGAGAACGCTGTGTTGTTTATTGTGATTCCGGGAAGAGACGAACGCATGTTGGCCGCAGTCTAGAGAGAACGACAGAGAAAGAGAGAATACAGTCGGAGTGGTCGTACAGAGCGAAAAGAGCCAGCGAGTCAGATCAATTACTTCTCGAAACAATTTAACTATCATAATATCTGCACAGTATCTAAATAAACTGTTTAATTATACCGCGTAAACGTTCTTTGTGTTTTTCACAGCGATAGAAATATTCGTAGTGCGACGATGGTTTCCCGTTGCAACGATCTCGTCGAAACAAGGAAATTGGTGTCCGTTTCCGGCAGAATATTTTTTTATTCGTGCAAACATCTCCATTATTGCATTTCAGGGCTCGTGTTACACACATTAATTACCCTGCATTGTACTAATTAATTTGATTTGAATGTGGACTTTGCCTTCCAATTGCGTTGTGAGCGACGGCTACGTATAACTTAATTAAATTGAATAACAACGCGGTTGTACGATCGATCGCGGAAATATTGGTACGCCAGCGTGGCTTTTGCGTCTATCCTATGTGTTTTGAGTAGTTCTGCAATTATGTAAAAAACAAAAAAATTAGATTCTATTAAAAGACAATGTAAGCTATGAATTCTAAGCATTGGAGGATAATCTGACAAGGTTTTGTTAGAAAAATATTGAGGTACTTCTTTGGTTTAAGTAATAAAATAGAAATATTATTTTCCGTGCCCTTGCTGTTTATTCTATTTTTTTAATAATATATCTTAAGCGATTTAGGGGATGGTCCATGGGTGTTTAAAATATCGATACGGTATATTTTGTCTCTTGACAAGATTTCGCCCAATCAAATGATATATTAAACGCGACTCGAAGCTTCCGTCGTTCCCGGTTCGCGGAATTAATTTATTCCCTAATTACGGATCCTACGAGTCCCGAATGCGCGCGTGTCTCGTTGATCCGGTAAAGACTAAATCAATTTCCTCGAAACGACGGTTCGAGTTAGGATGTTTTCGGTTGCCAGACATAATACAAACATATTTCCCCTCGCACGGGCGCAGCTAAGCTGCCATTACCGCGGCTGCATGCCGGCGCATGCCGTTTATGTACCGGTACCTCGTAATTTCGCGCTTTAAGCGACCACCGACTGCAAAGGTATCGCGAAACAGCCGGAACTCGAACTAAGAAGCTGGTTGGGAACAGGTATACAGAGAGAGACGAGACGTAAACGAAATTCAATTTGGATGAAATGATATTGTGCCGCGCGAGAACCAATTACGTACTCTGTTGTGCGCGGGAACCGAGTAATGTCGGATACGCCAATAATTTACACGTGTCCGTCGCATCCCCATGCATCGTGTCGCCAAAATACGAAACGCTGTTTTTTAAGTAATTACCTGGCGAGACATTTCCTCGCGAAACAGAAATCATTCTCGCGAAATCAAACAGATAAAGTGATGGCAAACAAGGCGTATATTTTGCACGGCTGTCCACAAATCGAGAGTTCGTTTCAGTTAAAGCTTCATAAAAATAACAATAATATTTATTCAGATTTTTAGCCGTATTTTATACACGTGTGTGTACGATGAAACAAAATCGAATAATTTTGCAATAAATGTATCTTTATGTTTTCAAACTGTGTATTAAAAAAGAACTTTCAACGTGCCAAAAGTAGGCGTTCCGTGGACCTACTGTCAATTTTTTATTTTTGTGATAATATTATAATTAAATATATCTTACGTTCCTACTATACTATAAAATATTATAATACTATATAAAATGTTTTAAATACTAATAAATTAAAAGCTAGCGGTGTTCGCTCGGATTCAAGAATTTAACGTCAAAACATTATCAACGAGTTTAGATAAAAGGTGGAACAGGCAACTATTTCAGCCGGCTGAGAAGGTTTATTCGTCTAGAACAATGCTCAATCCTTAAACAGTTTATCCCCCGAGTAACTCAGACAAAACGTCAGGCTACCGAACTGTTTATCCCGCGGGAGAGAATCTCGAGCGTCGCGCGTCGCGTCGCGATTGTTTTGTCCCCCGTGCATATCTATTCGCATAGCTCCCAGTTTATTTTGTTAGATCTCATCGTTTACTTTTAGGAAACTTTGCGTACCCACGGAATTCGAAGTAGTCGGGCTTCGTTTACTTTCGACGTCAAAACAGCACCGACCCGGCAACCTAAACATTGAAGACTGAACTCTCGACGGCCGTGGACCGCCACGCTAATTACTTATTCGTTCGTCGCGGTAATAAAATCATAGGAAATATTGTAAAACAAATTGAACCCTTCGTTATTGCAAAGTTGTTCTTAAATTCGTATTATACTATAAAATACTATAATACTGTATTACTAAAATATTATAATACTATATTATACCATTGTTATAAAAAATAGCGACACTATTAGTCGAAAAATTGATTTAGATTTAAAATGAAAATATCTCCAACTGCAAAGGGTTAATAAGCGAGGTTACAATGGAAGCATCGATGTGTAATGAAGCAATAACACCTCCGCTTGAAAATTGGCACAAGTGCGGCATTATTAGTAATTCTTCTGTATATACGCGTCTGCCCGAGTAAGGATCTTAGACGTAAGCGGTTGCCAATTGTTAGAGAAACTTTAACGAAAACCGTGGGAGTCTGATCTAGGTAGCAGCGAAGATAAGGAAAAGTTCAACAGGAAGTCTCGGATGTTATACACTTCTTGATGAGTAAGAGGGTTGATAAGTAAGAGGATCAAGAGTACGATTCGGGATTGGTGGGCGAGAGGTTCTAGAGAGTATGATTACGACGAGTAATTATCTACCGAAGATAGAAAAGAATTTTCAAACTATTTATACGAAATTCCAATGGTAAATATCGTCTAAACTATCGCGGTATTTTAAATTAAAAAAGAAAGAGAGAGAGAGAGAGAAATTAAGATTTATATTTCGTTTAGGAACAGGGTGGTCTACTTAACGTAAGCATCTTAACCCCCTCTCCTGATTTCTACAGCATCGAATTTATACTTTGACGTCGAATTGACAACTATTTCTCTCTCAAATTATTTTAGTAAATTCGTACGTCGATAGCCCTTTGCACTCGAAGCCACGTTAATTTCTCTTAACATGGAATATAGTATAGATAAAATATACAAATATTTATATAACAGAACGAACGATTGCTATTCGAATAAAATATTCGGTTAAAAAGAGTTCCTTTAAATAATTATCATAGACCCATGTGAAAAATATCAAATGGCCAGCTCGGATAAAGGTATGATATAAAGGGTAAATATCTCTTCCACGATACTTTCTCACCTGAGTCAGCACCGACCGGGCTCGAGACGCTCAAGTTAGATCTGGTCGCCATCGCGGACTATCTATAAACGTCCCGCTGTCTGAGTTTACCCTGGATCAGGCGCAATCGCGCCCTTATGCGTCTTGCGAGGAGGAGAGTTCCCCGACTGTCGCCGCGGTATTCTTTCCGCGACGCGATATCGAGGTTGAGAGGGAGCAAGTTCCGTAGAGTTTGCATTTAAGTGGAACGAAACCCCCTCTAGACCAAGGGGACACCGATATAGAATCAAAGAGAGCTCGTTTCTTTTTCTAGACAGAGCAGACTAATTAAAATGCAAATTCAATGGAATCCTTATTATCCGGGGCTAACTGTTCCAATATTGGAATTTTCAGTTAACAGACCGCGCGCGCGCGCGCGCATAGCCAGCCAATCGTGCTCAAAGAAATTCGAGACCGGTTTAAACGGCGGCGAACTTCATAATTCGAAACAAGCGAAACTCGATTACCCCGTGCTCCAGATATTTAGAGCCGGGTCTGGGTGATACTATACCTTTTGCAAAATGCAATATTGCAATTGCAAAATTCGTTATTGCGATCCAGAAAGCGTATTTGCGACCTCGGAATTATTTAGCAAATTATTTCTTGCAAAATATTAGGATTGGTTTAGAAAGTATTTTATACAGTTAACGAGTGTTCGATTAATGATTAATCTGTATTTATTACTGTTCGATCAATGATTTATTTCTATTTATTACCGAGTCTGTTCGGAATTAGAATTCGTCGTATTACAACAATGTAAATTTCATGATCCTCTCGGTGCACGACTTTCCCAATTATAATTCATAATTTATCTACGCGTATTTAATTACACGTGTTCGAATTATCATAGAATATTTAATGCAAATTACAGTCGTGTGCCGTAAGTGATATTTATTCGTACGTAATGCTATCAACTTTTCCCCGGACATTTATACCGCGCACGTACCCGATTGCTTCAATTTATATTTCCATATACCGTTTTATATTGTTTGTCTCCCCTATTTTACATACGAAATAACCGTGAACTCACGGCAGAGGGGGGGAGAGAGAGAGAGAGAGAGAGAGAGAACGGGGATAGTAATATCGCGGACATTATGCGATCCAAATTAAATGAAGAAAAATCGATACGGGGAGGTGTTGAGTTATCGCTCGCGTTCGCTAATGCTAATTATGGAAAAGTATAACATGAAAGCGCTGAGCATTCGTACGCGTGATCGCGCAAAGCCAGTTATATCGATCGCCTTCCATCGAGGATCACGAAAGAGAGAATATTCTCCGCAAAAAGACTTCGTTTAGTTTAAAAATCGGAAAAAAGCGACGAACTTTTGACGTTTTCCCTTGCCAAAAATTGTTCGAAGCAACAGGGGTGGAGAGAGGGGAGAGGTGGGGGGTAGCGTTTCCGCCGGCGCAACGCAAACATTGGAAAACAATTTCATTAGAAACAACAATATCTGCGACGCGATAGAATTTTTCTAAAATTTTTGCGATCTGCGATGGTATCGTCTAGCAAAACCGGTCGAAAAACAACGCGTAGATATGAAATGCGTAAAATATAAATAAAATAGAGCGATCGTTCCATTATCGAGATTAACTGCCGAATGCGGTGAATTACTTTGACTTGGATTAAACGTGTATGTGTGTGTGTTGATTAAGTCGTCGCCCCGGTGAATGAAAAATTGCAACTTGCAAATACGTCGTGCTAAATGTAAATATTACATACGATGTAAATATTACATACGATGTAAATGTTACAATACGATGTAAATATTGTGGGATACGCAAGGGCGATAGTATTTGCCAATCGATGTTTATCTATATCTGAACTTGCACGATGTTTCATGCCACGAGACCATTAATCGCGACGGACAGTTAAAACCATTAATGGCGCGCTGCTATGATCAAACGTTATCGCGCGCATTGGCGAAATGGAACTAAAGCAAACGTAATCAATTTCTTCCGATCCAGTGATATCTTGAATATCTGCATACGCTTTGGTAAAAATGCAAATTCAATGCGGCCATTTCGTATGACGATAATATTACCGAAAATGAATTAGCCCAACCCTTTGTGGTCATACCATACTCTATAACACCACAGCTGCTCATTTATTTTTTTATTGACATAATTATATAATATTAACGATTTAGCAACCGATAGCCTATTAATCGACCTATCATGACAACCAATAATAATAATTTATTTATTATCAAGGTGAAAATACTAAAGCTAGCTCCCATATTGTTATATAATTATTTAAATGATAAATAAATAATCATTTCTCTATCTTTTATCAAAATTTTCCAACAATAATATTTCGTTTAAATAATCCTTCGGATTAGCGTTGGCCCAAACGATGCGAAACATCCAGAGATGACTGTGAGACCGCTTTAAAACGCGACCAACGGAACTTATCATCAACGGGTTTAGATAAGAGTAAACAGCCGCACCGTCGACCCTAAAGCCGCCGGGTTCGAAGGGGGAAAGCTGGCCGGATGCAAAAACGTTGCCAATCTCAGAGACCACTGGCGTCAGGGTCAACTACCAGATTATGAGAACTCGCGTCGGTGGTCGTGGTGTCCCCCTTCGCGAAACAATTGAACCGTGAGAGTTCCTGCTTAAACGGACACACACTGGTGGTTCTGGCCGCAGCCGCCCCCCTGATACTACACGCAGAAATAATCGTCGATTCATGGGCCGCCCGCGCGACGGTCTGGCGAACATTTAATCAACCGTATTTCTATCTTCGTCCCGATTTCCGATAGATCCCGCGGCCCGTTGTGTTTGTCCCCGCGTCGATATCCATTTTCGAGAGTACCCGCGAAGGATTTTGTTTGCACGATTTAATGTAATTGAACTCCGTTATTTCTCCGCCGCCGCGGGGACAAAATGCGAGCCCCGTGCGTCACGGTAACGTCTAAATTGTTCTGCGAAGCATCGACCGCTCGTCCTGCTAATCGCGATTATGGGAACAATTGCCATCGTTTCGAACGGATTGAAAAATTACCGTCGCTTTATTATTTCGTATCAATTTTGCTATTATATTATATTTTGTAGCTCTTTGACTATTATTACAGTAAAATATAAGGGTACAGTGTTAACCCTTTGCGGTCGAATGATGACTCTCAGGCGTCTCCAAAAATTATCATGCCACGTTGTAAAATAATCTTTATCAAATTTACTAATATTTAAAGAAATTGTTAAGAGCTATATTATCTGTTACACAAGTCATAAAATTCAATTTTATAATGTACATAATGCTCCAGGTTATACAAAACGGAAACATTGTACGTCTGAAGAAACATTTTGGATTTCCAGTTAAAATGGCTCCGACTGCAAAGGGTTAATACGGAGCTTGATAATTTAGCGAACACGACGAGCTATATCGAATGTCAAAACTCGTAAAATATTACTTCGATTAGGTTCTCCAAGATTTCCGACGCTATACGCCGCGGAGACTTTCCCCATTCTCTCTTGCCGTATGTATCCTCGCTCCCCTCACTCTTTCTCTCGCTTTCTCTCTGTGTGTAGGTATACCGGTCTCCTTGTTCGTCCATCCCTTTCTCATTCCCCGGCGAAGTTTCCATTTTCGCCGTTTTACCATTTCCAGGCATTATTCGGAGTATATTGTATTACCCGGGAAAACGACCGTTCCCGTTTTCTCGGAAGGACTTCGCTGAAAGTTTCGCGACTATTTCAAACGATAACCATCGGATCCAGCGGCGTCGTACGCGTCGTCTACCTGCATTTCTGTTTACCTATGCCCTGTGCTTCGTATCCAGCCGCCCACATGCTCTAAGCGCGCGTTCGTACAAGGGTTCTTGCAGGAAGAGACGTTCCTGGTGCCGTATAAACGGCGACATCCGTCGATAGAGTTGTTACCGCTTTTTTATGATGACTGAATATATAGGGTTTGCCAGTAAGGGTGGGTCGATTTTGAAATGGAATAAAATGCGCTGTGAGAATTAATTTTCAAAAGCAATGTTAATTCCTGCGAAAGCGATTCGACCCGTAAAACAGAAACAAATACGATAAACGTGCTATTATAATACAGCAATTTCGCTACGGTGTCTGAATATTTATGGGAGCCATGCACAGCGAGCGATTACGTTTGCGTGGCGGTCCGCGACAGGAACGTGGGCAGTCTTAGCATAATTATTAGATAATAACTGTTGCAAATCGTGATCCGAATCAAAGATAGTTTTAGTTGGACGGTCGCCGTTTTAGTTCGGGCCGCTTCGTGGAAAATCGCGGAGAGCCCGCTTCGACGCGCGCGCGCGCGCGCGTTAATACTTCGAGAAAACGTTCCGTTGAACAAAGCGTTAAACCGTCAGAAATTGTTGAAACACTTGGGGGGGCAAGTTCGAAGGCGGCGGAATTCCAACGCTGGAATTCGAAGTATGGCCGACGCTATGAACAAATTATAGACGCGCACGTGTGGCATTTCGAATAACTGAGCCCCCCCTCGGTCCCCTGACTCCCCGGACAGAGTTACAAGGGAGAACAAGTTGCAACTGTGTTCCCTCGCACTTTTAACTTTATGGCGCGACGTTCGCGCGGTATTAAATAATATCAGGCTGCGGGAGAGCAGGCCGAGATAAAGCACGAGCGAATATCCTATTCGCTTGTTCGGAAAGTCGAAACTCTTGTTATTCTTACCTTTTCCAGAGAATGTGCTGACGCTTTTATGTTTAAGCCCTTGCGCTACGATTATTTTCACGTGGCGTCGATCAGCGCTTATTTATCCTTAATATTTTTAATAAATATCTTGCATAAAAATTATTCTAATATCAAGAAAAATTAATTTCGATCGGTTTAATAATTCCAATATTAATACAGCTATCTATTATGCATATTTCTCCAATGCACTGATCCATCAAATAAATTTTACGCTACCAAATATCTCTAAAATCGATGGAGATGCCTCATCTTCGATTCCTCCGCTATTCCCGAGACATTATTTAAGCGCAACGAAATTTACGGGAAAAATGTCCGCGTTCCGATATTCCGCGGCAGAAGTTGGATTCGCCGGGAATCAGAAATGGAAAATGTCCGTCATGCCGCGTGATTGCACCGCGCGGCAGGGAGAGAAATCGAGAACCGTCCTCTTCTCTTGTTTCCAATTTTTCCTCGAACAGGAGACACATTCTACGCGGGAATTCCGTAATGAAGTCCTGACGGAGCCAAGAAATGTCCCCCCCCGACCTCTCGCCGAAGAATTTTCCTTTCCAATTTACGGAAACGTTGTCACTCGCGGAAGATGCAACCGCGTCGCATGCACACGGCCGGGAGTTATCCTTGCGTCTTCTGGAATTCTGGACGAAGACGTTTAAGATCGCGCGTTTGTCGTGGTTGCCGGCGAAGAACAATTGTTCGCTTGCTTGTTCAAGCCGTAAAGAAAGCGGATTTCAATCGTTCGTTCGTCTATAGTTAAACCAAGGACTTTGATGGATTTTGAAAACTGAAGATTTCTTACAGTTTCTGGTTGAAAGCGTGCAAAATTGTGATAAAGCTGCAATCGTATTTTGTGATATAAACATTACCTATTGTCTAATCATTCTTCTACCATCTCGATGAAGCACAACGCGAATTATTAAAAAATACCGCGCTAAGAAAAAAACGAATAACAACAAGAAAAATGAATTCTCCTAACTGGAATCTCTTTTTAAGGCACTGTGCAACTATCGGAGGAGAACGGATCGATGTAAATGGATTTAAATTGATCTGCATCATGGTTGCGTTACTAGCGCATAAAACACCAATTTACGATACGTCGAGGAACGAGTATAAGCCAGCTAGTCCACCGTCAACGACTACGACGACGACGACGACGAGGAGGTGAAGGAGGACGATGACGTCGGCGACGTGAAGTTGCCCGGTGTTTCATACGAGGAAGCGACATTATAAATTGGAAACGCGAAAAAGTCGACGCGCGTGTCCCGCCTTGTGTTCGGGTAGCATGTTCGCACAGGATTGGATCCTTTATGCGTGTATGCGGAACATGAAAGGCTGACAGAAAAATGCACGCTTTCTGGCAGCTACATAATTGTGCTCGCGCGGCTGTAACAGGACACGGAAAGACGGCGGGGAGGGTGGAGAGATTTCAGGGTCCGACAGAAAGTGTTATCAAAAGGATAGCGTTCCGGTTAACAGACGTCGGGACGTCAAACAATAAGCCGAAACCCTTTTGTGAATTCGATGCCCGGGGATTGGTCGGCGACAGTGTTTCACGGCAACACGTGGACGCGCGCGAGTCTCCGAAAAGTTGACGCTTCGTTTACAAAATTTCTACAATAATTCTAAAATTAATATTTTTTTGGTAACACGGCTTTTTTTTGGTATAGTATTATTATATTATTAGCTATTAGCAATTATATTATTAGCTATTAAAGTAAGCGATTAGAGTGAATGTGTATCTATACAATACATTGAGAAAATAATATAATATAGCTAACACTGTATGTAGCTATACCAAAAGAAATATATATATTAAGAGAAATGGTAAAAATAGCCTAAAAGGTTAAAGACGTCCACGTTACGTCCATTTTTAGATCCGACCATGTCGCGCCCTAAAACGAAGCACCTACTTTCGCATCACAATGAAAATGAACACCATAGCATTCACTATAGAGATAATGTCAACGGAGTTGCCAAAGTACATTTTCTCGTCTTTCTTTTATCGCGGCGTGAATTCTCGGCGTCCGCAAACAAGGCACGGTAATTGGTTCCCCTATCCTAAAGCAACAACTTGTTCCCGCGGCATGGAGAACCGGCGAGCCACGGAATCGACGGCCGAAGCTCCCGCGTGTCGATCAGCCGGAAAACAAATCCCGAGATTGAGCCCCCCCCCGATTGCCGTGGAAGCGCGAAGGGACGGGGGAGTAAATAGAATGAAAAGGAAGGCAAAGGATGGCCAGGATTTTCGGGAATGGATAATTTCGACCGCGACGTCGAATACATATGCGACGAGGAGGCTTTTGGCGAGCCGGCGGGGACCTCGGAGAAACGTATGGACTCTCTCGGTACCTCCTCTCTTTCTCTCTCTCTCATTCTCTCCATTCACCGGTGGACTCGCAGTCTCGCAACGTGGAGACGCGAAAATCGATTCCGCCGACTCGCGGAAGGAGAAGAAACCACGAGAGAAAGAGAGAGAGGGAGAGGAAGAGAGGAGGCGAACTGCTCCTCCTCCGTCATCTCTCCTCCATACGCGTACCGCCCGTGCCTTTTCGTTGCAACGTAACGGTGACTAAACCGAACCAGGGTCCACTGGAAATCCCGGGGAAACGGTTGCTTTGCCGGAGGCCTATCACCGACCTGCTCCGGCAGCCGGTGTTCTAAGTCTATTACGCGTTTTAATTGCATCCATTAGCGGTGCACGCTGCCACCATCCCTTCGATTCTCGGCTCCATTGTTTTCGCTAAACTCGGACCATATTCTCCGCCGCCGGTAACCATGGTAAGAACCGTAATCTCTTCGACGAGCTACCATTTTTATCTGCAGGTGTGATTATAATTTGAAAGACGCTGTTTCGATAGTAATTAACGCATTGAGCGTCACGTGATTCGAATACGAGTGACACTAATTTCTAACCAATCTTGAGAATTCATTTTTTGTTGTAATATGCTCGAACAAATCGAATTTGACTAGAATGTAGGCGAAAGACTTCGCCTACATTCCGCCTAGATGCCGTCGCCTATGGTAAATGTTAACTTTCTAGTTTCGCTTTAATTAATTGAATTGCTTTAACTATGGGGAAATCGTGGTGGTCGATTTTCGGCACTGGACGTGTTAATTAACTTTCTATTTTTGTATAAGTATAGTAGAGACACCTTTATCCGAACGTTTATTTCTCTAAACGTTCTATTATCTCGTCATTTTATTTTAAATATCTATTTTTAAACATTATAAATAATTTATGATATCGCCGAGATTAATTTGCTGCATAGTTCGCCACCATAAAGCGCGATCTTCGAGCACGGAAACTGCGGCAACTACTAGCAGCGCAGGAAACCGATTGCAGGTGTATAGAACCGATGCTTCCACAATTCCGTTTTTGACATCGTAAATCTGTAATTATAGCAAACCGGTGTTACACTACGTAAATACGCGCGGATATCACGTGGCCAGGAAATGTTTATTGCTCGGGTGAAACCAACGCGCGGCGCGTGCAATCCTCGGAACAATGAAACATATATAACACGATTCGCGTCGAGATTGTTCCGATCAAGATAACGGCGTCATGATTTCCCGATAAATATCAGTTTACATCGATCTCGGTTTTACGATCAAAAGCACTAATAATCCGCGTGATACGCATAATCGCGTCGTGTACGCACGCGAGAGCCTACATATTCGAGCTGTAAGAGTTTTCGGTATTGTGCACGCCGCGTGTATTATATACATGTTACCGTGTTGGTTAAATTTTCTAGATTATTGATTACACTCGATTAATTCGAAGCCTATTGTAATGAGCAGACGATCGATAATTATGCAACATTTAATTAGATTAAATCAATGACGATGCGAAAATGCTCTCGCAGGGTAGCGTAAAATTCCTGAAAAAGTAATCGTTAATTACAGAAATAATAATAATATATATAGTAATACAGTGATAGCATATTAATATAGTGATAGTACAGTAATTTAATGCTAGTAATAATAGCACCAATTAATAACGATAATTAGTAATAAACGTTCCCTTTCATCCGGCCATTTTCGCCGTTTTACAGCGACACTTTCGTCTCTCCGTTTCCACGGCGCCGCAGCGAAACCGGGAATAAGCGAACAGTCGAAAGAAAGTCCGCGTAAATAATTTATTAATTTTCTATCCGGATAAAAGTTTTCGCAGAGCTCGCGGGGACCGTTCCCAGGGCCTTTTACGGCGAACAAAGGCAAAACACGTTGAGAGAGAGAAAAAAGGTGACGCGCGTTGTCTTGCGTGAGAAGCGCCAAGATACACGCATGAACGCTTTTCCACTTTTCCCGCTGACTGGCCACGCTCCGCGAAATACGCCGCGGTCACTTACCGTGCATGCCACATTTTTTTTTTTTATACCCGCTCTCGCAGATTTCGATTTGGTATACGAGGCTTCCCGGGAGAACAGACGTATTTATTACCGCAGACTGAACGCGAAAGCGAAACCTCTGTGCTTTTCCATTGCCGCATGATTCTATACGAATCTGTTTGGTCTGTTCGCACCCTACGTACCGCAAAGACGTTTTTAAAACGTCCTATGAATGTCTAAAAAAAAAATATGGACCTGTAAAAATATTTCTTTTATGCAGCATGTATTGAAAAGGAACACTGAAGTGAAAGAGTTAAACGACTCGCTTTGTAGAGATAATTAACCGCAGAGATACGTATCTGATTAATTCGCAACAAAGTTGATTAGAAACTTGTTGGGTCGTAAATCATTTCTCAAATAGAACGAGTCTTTTATCTTGTATCTCTACGCTCGCTTTCCCTCCTAAATTTTAATGGCAGAAAGATCGAATTTCCCCTCGATTCACGGCGAATATGTAACAGTAGTAATTGGCTCGGTGGAAAGAATTATGATGTCGCATATGATTTGATTTCTTTAAGTCTAATTGGATCGCCGTCGCGATCGAAATCTAAAAATTATCACGCCACGTTTTAAAATAGTCTTTATCAAATTTACTAATATTTAAAGAAATTGTTAAGAGCTATTATCTGCTATATTAGTCATAAAATTCAATTTTATAAAGAAGAAATATTTCGGATTTCCAGTTAAAATGCCTTCGACTGCAAAGGGTTAAAGAACTTTTACTTCTGTGTACGCTCGAACACAATATCTAATTTGCGAATGAAGGAAGCCGGAAGTACTGCAAGCTTGCCTTTTTTTCTCAAGAAACTTAATTTCTGTTATAAAGGGGTATATCTGAGTGAAAAAATCGAATTTAACGCTGCCCGGTTGGAACGGATGTAAAACAGTTTACGAACGAACAATATTTTCATAGAAACTCTTTTAGGCGGCACAGCAATTTCGTGAACGGTAACTTAATATACATGCATATACATGCGCGCGGGAGCGAATGCGTTTAACCCTCCAGGTTGCACGGGGTTTTGCGTCCGCGAAGTCTGCGCGAAGAAGATTGTTAAGGTTTTTTGTTGCGTTTAATTTTCATGGATCCGCCTAATAGCCTATATAAATTCCCCGTTAAACTTCTTCTTATTTTATGCACGAAAGCAGTATAACCTTATTAGAGGCGAAAAAAAGACCTGGGCAATTTGTTGATGGACTTGCACCCGTAATTAACTGTAATGAAAGATTCCTTAAAACACTGTTTTTCCGGGCAGCTAGCAAACTATTTTCCGAAGAAATTAAACGAGCCTTCACGATTGCTTTTGCATTTTTATTTTTTACTTGAATATACTTCATTTAATTTAAAGCTCTTTTGTGAAAGAAAATTTTAAAACGAAAAGTATATAAAAATGTTTAACTGAATTGGAATGACGTTTACATAGTCTGTGAATTTTTATGGGAAATGAGCATTGTCTGGCTTAATGGAAAAATAGAAAATAAGGCAATAATAGTAAATAATTAATTACTGAAAATTTCTATCGGTCTCTCTATGATCCATAATTTATATCTACTTCTCTCTCTTTCTTTCTGTTCGCCTTCCTCCGTCGCTATTCTTCTCGATCCGATCGCAGTTTGCCCTCCGCGCCCATTCGTCTTATGTCCCCCCCTTTCTCTTTCTCTCTTTTACTCTTTCGACCATTTTCTTATCCTCCGTTGACTCCAGCTTTATTATGTTCCCGGCCCGAAAACTTTCTTCCCTCCCACCCCGTTCATTACTTTATTCCCACCCCCGTCTTCATGATTAATCTTCATTAAAGATTCCTTAGCCTCTTCTCCCCTCCCTAAGCACTCATTCGTCCACCTGTTTCCAATCCCGTGCTTTTCATACCTTTAAGATTCCTTTCTATCTCTCTAATTGCTTTCGCCTATCTTTCTCGCCCCCCTTTACCCCCCCCCCCCCCCCCCCAACGCTTTCGTGTCTTCTTTTAGTTCTACCTTCATTTCTTCTTATACCTCTTTGCAGACCAACCCCTTTATCTGCCTCGCGTCATCTTTGACTTCCTCCAACATTATCGCTAATCCTCTTTTTCCCTTGATAATCTCGCGGACCTCCACTTCCACTTCAACTTCTGTTTCCTTTCTCATATATTTCGGAATTTTCCGTGGCCGCTCGCGCCCCTTTTACTTCGCGCTTTCGTTCCAACAACAATATATCGTACTTGGCACCATTGAAAAAATATCGTTTTCTTAATATTCCATTTAATTCAGTAACGATTTAATCTCTTATTTCTCTGCCCTTTTTTACAAAATAAAAGAGTTCGTAAATTGCCAGCAAGATGGAAACCTCTTCCTCTGTTTCATAATTCAAGTAAAGTATTATTTATAATGCAGGGCGTTCGACGTCGCGGCCTCGTCGATTTTCGAGACGTTCGCGATAAAAAGTTAACGAGTACCTCGAGGAAATATCGGTAATAAAAATTTCTAAAGATCTATTTTATGCGATAGAAAACACAGCTGAACGGCGTCGCGGATTTTTGACGGCGCTGCGTCGAACAGACAAACTAGCAGTTCGAAATTTCTGTTTACTTCCGCCGCGTTTCAGACGGAAAAGGCGACTGGTTCATCGATCACGTCCAGCTGCCGCCATAGCGTGAAAAATACAGGCAGCGACGGCCCGCATCGTTCCGCCTGGCATCGACGTAGTCGATTGCAAATATATATTCGGTATCAGTCCCGGAGCCTGCGTGTCGTTGACGGCTCCGCGAATCCGAGACTCGCGGAGGCTAATGGAAATTCCGTTACTAATGAAATTCTTTAAGAATCTCGTCGTTCGGCCGTGCATTAAACCGAATTCTCGCGCTCTGTTGACGCGTTCCGTCTTGAATTTTCGTCGACGTCGGAACGTCTCGATCAAACAGCAATCATTTTTGCATTGCAAAAGCTTCTTTTGGCTCTCCATATTGAACGGTGCAGAACAAATTTTAAAAGAGATTTTGAAAAAGAACTGGGACTAATATTATTTCACTTTTATTGAAATTTTATTTATTGTCAAATATTTTCACCAAGGTCTAATTTTATTGGGGGCTGTAAATCTATAAGTACAATCTATAAGCGGGTAATGATCCGCTTCATATACGCGTCACAAAAGTAGTAAGCAAGACTGATAAAACGGCATGGAGGCTGCACTCGGCGAAGAGGAAGCAGGCAAAGGCCTGCGACGAAGTTCTTCTCGAGGGACACGCGATACGTTCGGAGGACGTCACGATTCTCCGAGCGTTCCATAAATATTAAGGCGGATACGCGAAGTCGCTTCCGCCTGTGTAGGACTATCTCGGAAGCGTTTCCGGGGCGCGCAGACGGCTACGAGCCACGCTCTGCTCTACCCAGGACCCGAGCATTTTGTTTTGGGTCAGAGGGAAATCGGGAGAACCGAAATGGCGGACGCCATCGGGTGGTGACGGCTAGTTAAGCACATTTCCCTCCTCGAGGAGAAGTTTCGCCCGTGCGCGAACGTCGTAGAGAACATCTGCTGCCCGCTTAAAGAGAGAACTCCTCTCCGTGCCCGGGAGTTTCCGACGTCCGAAAGTGACAGGAATAGCAGTAGGAATTCGGTCTTTGCGATACCCTCGGGTGGCTTCATCGCTCAACCTGTTCCCTCTTCTTTGCGCCAAGACTGATATTCTCTTCCCTTCCCGGTCCTCGCCCTCGCTCCGCCGCCCCTACAGGCTTTTATGAAAGCCCTACGATAATTCATTGCTTGCCTATTGTCCTCGCAATTGAATTGTTCCGTCAATCGATTAGTCCCCGGCGACGAACAAATACGTCGCGAGTTAAGGGTTGCACGGATTTCAGAAATTTTTATGACAAAGGATAGCAACAAATCGCGTTTACTATACCGCGACGTCCTCCATATCTCGGTTAGAATTGCGCGAAATTACAAATGAATATTCGAGGAATTAATTACGCTTGCAACTAAAAAATAATTCAACTATTTCACAATGAAATCGCGTTGCAATTCCATGTTGGATTAAAATCACGAATTACAATTTAATTGCAGCAAAAAGAAATGAATTTACGTCTCAGAGGCCACCTAAATCCTTTTCGTTAGCTCGGAATAAATCGAAGAATAATTCGCTCGTTTAAACAGAATTCGCAAACGCATGTACACTAGAAGAATACGCCCGGGGAACCTAAAAACCGATCGACAGATTACTCGGCCCTGTGCGCGCAGCCAATTCTCGAGCATATTTTTAAGAGCGAACCGGGGTGGAGAGCGTAGCTCCGAGTGGCTGCCGGAGCCACTCGCGAAGTACGCGGACGATTAGCCTATAACTTCTGCCGGAAAAAGCTGGGAGAGCACGATTTCTCCCAGTATCAAAAGTGGACGACGAGTCGGATAAATTACACCATCGTCGTGTTTAATCTGTTCGTGCCGGTTGAAGTGGTTCGAACCGTTCGCGTGGCTTTTTCGGCCCGGAAGGAAAAAGTCTCTCTGTTCGAGCCCCACCCTTGTGATGTTTCGACGCGAAACGAGGTTGATGGTTTCTTCGATAATTCTATTGAAATTAATATAAATCAATCGGATTGTAACGCGTCGTTAATATAATTCAATTACAATGTAACTCGTAACTAACGCAATATTAATTACTTTGTACTTTGTAATTGTACTACCGTTGGATCACAAGTTATTGTAATTGAATCGTATGGCGATCTAAATGATAAAACGTAATCGAATTCGTAATTTAATTGTACGGCGATCTGAATTACGAATTAAAATGTAATCGAATTACTTCGTAATAAAATGGCCGACTGAATTACGAATTAAAATGTAATCGAATTACTTCGTAATAAAATGGCCGACTGAATTACGAATTAAAATGTAATCGAATTACTTCGTAATATGACCGAACGACCGTACGAATTACAAATTACAACGCGGTGTAATTGCTTCGCAACTGTAATTCCTTGAGCAATCCGACTGTAATTCCGCGGCGGAACTCTCTCGCGGAAAGTTTCGGTCATCTTGTCGGTAATATAACACAGGCGTGTCCGGTCCCTCCTGGCGACGACACTAATGGCCAAGTCTCTGTGTGTCCAGTCGACCGCCGTCCACGCGTTCGCCAAAGACTTCGATATTGTAAATGGAAAAGGACCTTCCCCTGCTGGAAATCAATTACGGGCCCTGGCAAACACGGGAACGTCGGAGTCATGAGCCATCTCCACGCAGAGAAATGGACAGAATCCATTCCGCCGGATGCCACCTACCTAACAGCGCCACGGATCGGAGGTCGAGATGGAAGCTGTCAAGGGACACGTTGCCCTTGCAACCCCGTGCAAGGGTGAAGGTCTCGTGTAGAACATCTACGATTTAAGCGGAGAACCGGACGACCATTTCCACTCGCGAAATCTAACGTTGTTTAAGAGCGCGTTAATTTAGTCTTTATACGAGGCGAAAGCGAGGGTGTTTATTCCATTGTTTATTAATTAACCCCTTTTGTTCCACTGTTTATCAATCTATTATTTAAGTTACAATTGGACCGAGGATTTTATGCATTTGGAGAGAAATATGCGAATCGAATGCAACGCGATTGGAATAAATATTTATATAATTAGTATCAATCCCTTTTGTCTTATAATGCAGTGCAGAGGGTTAATGTAATGAAGTAATTAATATAATAGTATTAATATAATATTATCAATATAATAGTACTAATATAATATATGTATTTACACAGGTTGCAGATTTTATTCCAACGTGAAGCTGAGCTAAGGCAAAGCGGACGTGTTTTATTGTAACGAGAAGCTGAACAGAATTGTGAATGAAGAAATGATCTGTGTGCAGCACCGCAGAATGTGATGCAATGAATTACTGCAGCGTATGAATCAATAACAACGCAGGAAGTCGAAACCCGCAGACGATTCACCAAAAGGTATGAATTATGCATTACAAGCGGGCGGTCATCGTTTCGAGCATTTCGTACGGTTCATCTCTTCTTTGTTTCGGCGAAATTCTCGAAGTTCGAAGCCGATGTCCGCGGAAAAGAAAACTCGAGATTTTGTTTAAACACTGTCGACGCGTAAAATGATCGATAAATGTGATTTTTACATACGACGATATTTCAGGCTGATCTTTCAATCGTTCGAGCTCGTGGATTGTTTCTGTCGCGGTGCTTAATTGATCAATAAAGCTTCCGAAAAATACCCAGCTAAGAATAACTGGGACAGATGCTGCGGGATTCTTCGGTGCTTGATTGCTGGCTGCCTCCGCAGCCGTTGAATATTTATAAGACTGGAGGTTTGAATATTTATGCAAGTAATTTTATCGAAATGAAAAATTGAAGTACCGCTGCGTTACATCGCTACGGAAAAACGGAACTTATAAAAAGGTTCGGCGTTCTGTCGCAATAAGAAAAAGCTGGTGGCAACTAGATTTATCAGACGATAATCGCCGCGAAGGAATACAGGGTGCTCTAAAAATCACTAACAATTGAGAAGAGAGATCATTAGAAGTAAAAAAATACGAACGATAAAAGTGTTAATATGAATTTTAATATGAATCGCGAAAAAGGTGAATAAGACCGGTGAAAGGATTAATTAGAAGCTCGAAAGGATGAATATCATCCGCAAAAGGGATCAATTGTGAATCGCGAAAAGTCCTCTTTCGAAGCGGATTTCAACTTTGGAAGTTGACGCATTATTACGAATATATCTACGCGTTGGACTGAAATGAAACACACCTCCGCGCGGTTCCCGATGCTTATTGTTAGCGAAAAAGGGAAGAAACAAAATGCGCGCGGCGGAACACCATTTGTTTCTGGAGTTAGAATTGGACGGTCGGCGACGCGGTTGTCACGCAACACAAATGGCGGTTCGCGGCCACCTTTTCTTCGCTCGTGCACGCTTTAATGTGCATAATTTTTTTTATGCACCGGGTATAACTTCGACATGACAAAGCGTCGCGCGCGCCCGGGCGGTACCGACGTAATATATATCTGGGCCGGCTTCCACGTGACTGCTCGCGACATCCGATATTATTATATCGATTTTTAATATCCATCTAAACTATCAATTTACCGGACGCGATCGACAAAATGGCATGAAACTCGTCGCGCGTTTCCCATATTTTTTAACCTGACGATATTTTACGAGGTAAAATTAGACGCGCGTTTCCATTGAATTTACGAACCACGCTTCATGTATCAGCGAACTATTTTTATTAATAATATTACTACTACGCGTACATCAGTGATCTATCGTGGCCATATTCTAGCTATATCGTAGCCATATTCTAGCTATATCGTAGCCATATTCTAGCTATATTCTAACTATATTCTAGCTATATTCTAGCCGCATTATTCACGAGAATAGTTGGGCGAATCCCGCGTTATATTCAGCGGGAGTCGCGAGGCTAATTCTTCGTGACTCGCAAACTTTGCGCTGCGGTGTCGTCTGACAGTTTGAACGACCAGGATTTGTTTCCACAAATTCACTCAATTACTACCTCTGCCGGGGGAAAGTTCTCCGGCCCGAATGCTCGTACGAACTAAACGACATAATTGTCTTAACTAATTGAAACATAAGGCGGTCGGGAGAATTCGAACTTGATCGATCGGATCTCGCCGCTAATGTGCTTCCGAGGACTCTTTGAGGCTATGCCATTTCGAAACTTTGCTCGAACGTTGCATAAAGAGCATCTCTCGAGGAACCGAACCACGAGATCTTGCATATGCGCCCAGCAATCGTACCACGGAATTATTTAAACTAGTCGATCTCTTCTAGAAGTCTATACGCAAATAACTAAAGTTATTGTACTTTTGAAGCTACGCAATTCTAAACGTAATTAACACGTATTGTTTTATAACGTAAATTGATCTAATAGTTTATTTTTTAATTCATTTTGCAGATTTTCTGGTTGCGAGCTGTGTTTAAAAAGGTGAAATGGAAAGGAAAGCGAGTAAGTACACGTGAAAAGAACAAATATATTCGATCTATAAAATTGATAGCACGCCAAAGTGTTCGACAAATTATAAATCGGAACGCTGAGTGGCCAATTACCAGGCCGACGTATCTATAAATAAGTAATATAAAATAACAAAATTCCCTGATAAAATACTGTCATGGTAAAAAATAAATATTGTCGACTTGAATGGTATGAGTGCGCCAAAGCGAGACAGTAAATCGAAAGCTTTTACTTTTCACATGATACGTTAAGTACGGTTGTTTAGAGGAGCACAACCGTGCCGACTCCGCCCTGCGTGGTTGAAATTTGAAAACACCGCCGATCGAGGATGATCCTCAATTATTCGGGATCCGAGTATGGTCATTTGCAAACATGCGAACCTGGCATTCAGAGCGAACGTTTGTAGGGACTATCGTAACTTCATACACGGAATTGGCTTTGGTTTACCGTACAATATTCTCCCTAAATCGAAATATTTATTGCTTCCAGGTGTATGATAATAAATAAAGGTGGTAAAAATAGCGACCGAAAATCGATGACAAAATTGACTAACAAACGTACTCGAGAAATATTAACACGACAACTCAACGAAATGTTTTAGCCGCGCAATCACAAAAGAATTTAAAAAAAGGCAGATTGTATAAAAGTTATATAAAAATGAAAATTATTCTGTGTAAAAGCTAACATCTCCGCAGGTGCCCGAACTCTTTCACTGCGTCTAACAATAAGTCTTGTTCCGTCTCAAGGGGAGGAGCATCCCTTTCGCGTCGGAGCAGAGAACAACGGGGTAGCCTTGTCTATAGGACACTGTTAAAGATTTCATCGGGCGAACCTAAATAACGCAATCGAGATTATTAGAACAGGCAGTCCGTAGCGCGTAAATTACAAATCGCAAAATATAAATCGGAAATTACAAATAAATTGAACGAGCTTTCGACGATTGTTACAGACAGAGTCGCGATGCGAATCGTGCGACGAACATCCTATTAATTTACGTATGCTCGTCGAAGCGCTTCGGACATATTTATCGGCGTCTGTCATATTTATTTATCGGTTCAGATATATTTATCATACTTATTTATCAGTCTGTGCAGAAGGCGCGGCGATCGAAGAGGGCGAGTTAAAATCGTATTTCTTTGCGATTCGAGGCCTCGGAATAAATCAAACGGTTTCAACAATCTTTAGCATCGATTTATAGCCAGCTGCAGTGACCAAAATTTCCGGATATCGGTGGACGTCGCGTCCGGTTGGCTCATCGAGAGAGTCGTAAACTACAATATAGGATCGTAAAATAGCTGGTCCGTCGTTTAAACATGTTTCCATGGCAGTAACGTAGCATTGAATTGTACGACCCTGTCGAGTCCACGCAATTCCAATACATGTATGAAAATCGCACAAGTATCGAAGATCGATACTAAAAATACCTTCGACAAAGATTATTAATAACAAATATCAATGTCCCTGTTAAAACAGCGAAATTCTTATTTCAACGTCTTAAAACTATCGCGGAGTTTTCGTTTCGCTGGAAAAAGATTGTAGAACTTGTAGAACAAATGATTGAAGGTATCATCGAGCGGTTCGCATCGGATCGTTTGGATTTCCGTGGAAAATCCGCCAGGAGAATAGCACAGAGGACGTCTGCTTTTCGTTCCCTTGTTTCGGCGAAGTCGTCGAGCACCCTCGCCAGTCGAACGGTTCTCTCTTATAGTTTCGTTCGTCGGGGACGAAAAGTTTGTAGGATGAGGTTGCCATCATCGATTGCGCAGCGCGAATTTCAGAATCGTTATTTACCTTGCCGGGAAGAGAGAGAGAGAGAGAGAGAGAGAGAGAGAGAGAGAGGGAGAGTTCGGAGCGCGCTGCAGCACGATCTCGGGCTCGTATGCAAATAGATATTTCATTCCTGTCTACAGGAACAAGGATTGAGGCTGGAGGGTAAGGTGATTTTCTCGGGGGAAATTCAGCAAAGGGCATTCCGACTCGCGCGGCGCTGCGCGCGCGGTGCAGAGGCTACGAAGCGTGTCGCGCGGGGATGCGAACGGTTTTCTTTGTTTTCTCGTTGGACTGCTGCGAGAGACTTCGAATGCGCCCACACACTGTCCGTTTCCAGTCTCTCCCTTCCTTTTTCTCCCCGTGATTGTACTTCATTTCCCCGGATGATATGCCGTGACATCCGACCGAATCATTTTTTTTTCTCTCGCTTCCTACGGATTGGTCCGACGGTTCCGATAGCGCGCGGATAACCAGGGACTGGAAAAACTGCTGGAATTCTATAATAGCTTCTGTTTAGAAGTCTATCCCCATAGAACTCTTTTTTAATATTCCAATGACAATACGTAAAGAGAAACCTTTTGAAAATAAAAGGTTTCCAGTCGAGTAGAGTTTTTAAGGAAAAATCCAATGATTCTCGCTGCGATATTTAACCAAATTTTATCAAAAGAGTTTCGTCAAATGTATGTACATCTATGACAGTGCTTTTCATTTTTGTCCAAGGCGATAATTTTATATTTCGATTATTTGTCTCTGCCATAAACGAATAAAAGCTCTGCGATCCAATAATTCGTTTCTCCGAGCTATCTCGGAAATCGTCCCAGCTCCGCGTACTCCGTTAAACAATGTTGAATGGCCGATCGGGGAGCATCGAGAGCACTGCTAGGTTCCATAGAGACGTATAAGCAGGGACCGTGCACAGATTGCGTCTAGCGATCGCTAATAGTTTCCCGAAGCCAAACCGTAATTAAATCGTCATGTCGAGGGGGTGAACGTGGCGCAGCGGCGTGTCTCTCTCTCTCTCTCTCTCTCTCTCTCTCTCTCTCTCTCTCTCGTAATATTATTTCTTAATTAATGAACACGTCTGCCTTATCAGCGCGCCTCAACGTTCAGGTACACTTATAGATCACTGCGCCCGGTAGTGAACCAATTAATTAACCAGAGGATTTGTCGGAGACGTCGCCAGGAGTTTTGGAAGAGACTGCTGGGACACCTCTCTCTCTCTCTCTCTCTCCCTCTCTCTGGGATAAGACAATACAAAAGAGAGAATAGAATAGGTTCCCTTAGCGTATCGATGCCGATCTATCCCACTTCCCGAGATGAACAACTTTATCTCGCTCGGTCCATCTCCTCTATCTTTGTATCTTTATGGAAAACAGGTTCGCGCCGCTAGAGTCCTCCTTCCATCTTTCCCACCGAATCTATTGTTCTTGGAAATTGATTAATCTTCCGTAACACTGTTTTTACCAACCGGGTCGAGAGATTGTAATTCTAATCCTCCT